>NW_025779704.1:0-52407 GCF_021130785.1 Homalodisca vitripennis
CCAGAGAAAAAAAAAAAAAAAACTCTTATAATTAAAAATGAAAAAGATGAGACATGCACATTCTCAAGTTGATTTGCAAGTTAAACTTTTTTTCTTAGAGCAGGAAACCCGGAAACAAAATCCCCACAAATTTGTGTTGATTTTAGGGTTTAAACCAACAGAGACAAAAGAAACGTTCTAAACTTTTAAAAGAAATGGGGTTTCCCCCCCCTTTTAATTGACTGTTCATCAAAAATTTTTTTTATTTTTAAGCAGGAAAAAAAGGGGGAAAAAACCCCCAAAAAAATTTAGTTTTAATGAGTTCTTTGGTTTTAAAAAAAAGGGAACCAAGCCCCGTTCTTATCATCGCAGAAATGGGTTTCCCAAAACCCCCCTTAAAGGTGGGTTCAGCTACAGTTTTTGTGGGGAAATTTTGAAAAAATTTGACTTCATTTAAACCCAATTCAATTAAATTTTTTAAAAAGGGTCAATAAATTTTCTGAGGTAAACGAAAAATTTAACAAAGTATTAAAAAAACTAAAAAAATTTTTATTTTTCAAAGCGCTTTTAAACAAAAAAAAGATCGAAAAGGGCATGCGTAGTCTTCAAAAGTTCTACCATTATTTTGAAATGTTAGTCAAAAACCCCTTTGGGTTTTGACTAAAAAATTTTTAAAAAATAAAAAAAATTTTTAAACCCATATAATTTTTATTATGATTTTAAAAAAACTCATTAAAAAAAAATGGATTATTTTGTAATTCTTTTTTTCTGAACAGATCCTTCAGGGGCCCCTTTAAAAAGGGGAAAAATAGGACCGTCTTCCCCTGGGTTTTTTTGGGTTTTGCTATGACGCTACACATGATCTTTTTAAAAAAATATTGAAATTTAAATTTTTTTGGGGGGAAAAATTTTAATTTACATTTTTTCCAAATTTAAAATAACTTATTTTAATGCAGAAAAAAAATTTAAAAATTTTTTTTTAAAGTACCCGGGGGAAAAAAAATTTAAAAATTTAAAATTTAAAAAAAAAATTAGGTTTTTTATGAATAATGTAGGATAAAAATTTTTTTCCCCTTTTCCCCTGTTTTAAAAGGGTTTTTTTAATCCCATACCAATTTAACATAAAAAAAAAAAAAGTCAGATCAAAAAAGATTGCACTAAAGACGTTTTTTTTGAATTTTAAAAAAAAAAAGCTATCGTAAAAAAAAAAATGGGAGAAATAAGAAAACATTCACAACTGTGTCCAGGCAAAGGGCATACAAAATTATTCACAGTGATAGAGATCTATATTTCTGTTTAAAAGGGTAAAAGGGGGAAAAGATGACTGGTTGTGCCCTGAAACACAAAGGCTTTTTTTGGGCTAAAGAGGGAACATAAACTTACAAACATTTTTTTCCAGAAATGGTTTAAAATTTCCCTTTTAGAGTTTCCTCTACAAACCCCCTTTCCCGGTTCAAAAAAGGTTGCCCCTTTTAAAGGTTTATATTAAAGCCCCCAATTGGAAAAAAAATCTAATTAGGAAGAGAAATTTTTTTTAATCAATTCAAATATAAATTTTTGGAAAAATTAAAATTTAAAAAAAATTTTTTTGGAAAAAATTTTGAAAAAGAAAATTTTTAAAAAAAATTTAAAAAAAACAATATTTTTAAAAATATTTTTCAAAAATTGGGAAAAAAATTTAAAAGGGGTTTATTTGAAAATTAAAAATTAACCCCTACAAAAAGGGGGGGAAAAGGGGGGGGTTAAAAAATTTGAAAAATTAAAAGTTAAATGGTTCCTTAAAAAACAAAATTTAAACGGGAAATTTGGGTTAAAATATGAAGATTCCCTTTTATTTAAAGGGATTTCAAAATTTTAGATTTGTTCTTTCAAAATTTGAAAAAAGGGAAATTTGTTTTAAAAGATAAAAATTGGGGAAAGGGTAGCGCACCCCCAGAAAAATTTTAAAAAACCAAAAAAATTTTTTTGCCGGAAAGCTTTTTTTTCTTTTAAAAAATTTTCGTGTGAACATATTTTTTAACAAAACCTGGAAATTCCCTTTTTTTTTTTAAATTTTTTCGTTTTATCTTAAAGTTTAGGAATTTTTACCCTTTCCCGATTTTAACTGGTTCAAAAATCCCCAAGAAACATTCAGCAAAAAAATTTATAAGGAAAATTTTTTTTAAAAAAATCATGTTTTTTAAACTAAAATGCGAAAAAAAATTTAAAATTTTAAATTTAATTTTTTTAAAATTTTTTTTTCCTTTAGAAACAATTTTTAAGCAAAGGAAAACAAATTTTTTTAAAATTTTTAAAAATCAAAAACCAAAACTTTTAAAAAAAAAAATTTCTTTTTGACAAAAAAATTTCAACATTTAAAATTTTTATTTAAATAAACCATGCTCTTTGATAAAAGAATAAAATTTAATTAAAAGGGAAAAAAAAAATTTACCAAAATCAAAGTTTTTTTTTAAAATTTTTCAAAACTTTTTAAAAAAATTCTTCAAAGAAAAAAAAACTAAACCCCAGATAAACCCAATTTACCCCAGGTTAAAATAAAAACCCTTCCAAATTTTTAAAAACCCCTAAACCCCAAATCATTACCCTTAATTTTTTTAAAAACCCTTTTTTTTAAAAAAATTTAAAAGCCACATTTAAATTGTTGTCCTACTTTTCCCAAAAATTTTATTGAAAAAGAACTAATTAGTTTTTAAAAAAAAATTTGGGAATTTAAAAATCCATTTTTTTTTAATGGGGTTTTTGAATTTTTTAAAATTAAACTTAAAAAAAAACTTCGGGAATACATTATCTAGAAGGGAAAACGCTTTTCAAAAAAAATTCCCCCTTTAATTTTTTTTTAAAAAAAAGTTTGCAAGGGGGGATTGGTTTTTTTTAAAAATTTGGGGTTTTTTTAAAAAAATTTTTTTAAAAACCTCAATTTTTAAATTAAAACAAATTTACCCCCCCCCTAAATGCGAAAATTTGTTTTAAAAAAAAGGATTTTTTTTTAAATTTTTAAAAAGGGGGAAATTTTTAAACCCAAAAAAAAATATGGGAAAAAAAACCATCTTTAAAAAAAAAAGGTAAAAATTATGATGGAGAGATTTGGGCATACGTCGTGGTCAGGAGATCTGGCGGGAGAACGGAGGTGTTAGAACAACATCAAAAAATGATGGAACAACGAAGGAGAGGCAAGAAGAGGATTATCGAAAAAAAAAAAAAAAGCGGACGTTTCGGGAGTGCCAGTGCTTTGTTGTTCGTGTTGCGGGGGGGGGAAAACACCTTTTAGGGCGTTACTAAGTGTTATGTGCAAACTAAATGTAAGTTAAGAAAATCTTGTATTTAATTTTAGGAAGGTAGTAGTTTATATCAGGATTCATTAATCATTTTTTAGTACGCTCTCATTTACAATTCCAAGGTACCCGTACCTAAAGTAATGAAAAGAAAAGGATTATAATAGTGTAGGAAATTAGATGAATAGTGTATTATTGAATTTCATATTATTGTTATTCCAATATATTCGTTACTTAAAATGTTCATCAATTTGAAAAAGTCACTCATTTGTTTTAATCATTGTAATATGTTTTGAAAGTTTAAAAGAAAGTTTTCTTCACGTTACAGTTCATGAACAAACATATTCATTCTCTGCAACACTACAAAAAATTACTACTAATTAAAATGTTATAGCGTTAAACTAAATTAAAACATACAATTGTCAATGAATAATTTAATATTTAAACATAATTGATATTAAAGTTTGTGTCTTCCAACATCAATGTCGGTTTCTGATGATTATCCATTGTTATTTAAAATTAGTAATTAATATACATGAGATGCTATTACAAATAAAATCATGTGTTTCTGGTTCATCTTGAGGGTGTTTGCACATTGCCAATCCAAACTATTATTTAACACCTCCTCTCACACAACAGACCCTTGCGCATAATATATTATAATAATTTCACAAACTTAATCTAAACAAAACCTTTACAACTTGCAGGTATGTTAATTATGAAGCGAAAAGTGAAGTTGGGAGTTAGTGAGAAGCATGTAATAATTCGAGCGTGGAAGTAATATTATTTGAAATAAAAAAAAACAATAAGGATGCTTTTATAATATGATCATAAAATGTAAAAAAAAACAAAATATGACAAAGAGTAATATGAAATAATGGTGACAAGAAGGAAACGCACAAAAAACTTTTTATAAATACGTGTTAAAGACATTTTGAATCTAATATTGAACTCAAAACCCAACGTGTTTAAGAATTCAAAAATAAGGTTTAAATACTCGGGAAAGCATTCTTGAAACCACATCTCAACTACAGAAAGAATTAAATAACTGGTGGTGTGTAGCCCTTTATTTATTGAATTTTTCTTAAAAATTAACTAAATTGTATATATACACACTGTTTACAATAATGACAAACGGTGGAAACAGAATGATGGTTAACGGTTAAAAAAGCATCACTATAATAATGTTTTCGAACGTTCATACAACACATATCTCTAAAACACACTACTCCACAGTTTTTTGAACAAAGAGTTCCCACGCAAACTTTGACACAATTGCTTTGCATAATTAGCTTATGCCATGATCGATAGCACACGAGAATTCAAAAATTTAGTACTACAATACTTTTGATACTAAGGATAATTCCATCAAAGGTATACGGAATCTCACCTGTTTAGCCGATTCAACCACAATGCGATTTCTGTTGTGCGCTTCCTGGATTTAATTCTTGGAGGACAATTATACATAAGCAATATGTAAACCTTGATGTAATTAATTGTCTATGTACGTTCTTTATGTCGAGTTTTTTTGTAACAAATAACTGCTAATCCTAACACGAACCATTTGAACAAATGTTTCAACTATTCGTCTCTTTTAAATATCTTTGCGAGGCTATATGAACATCAACACAAGCTGAAGAGTATAGTTCCCTTATTCCTTACAGCTGCAAAATTACATAGAACCATGATATATTAATTTATAACTAATTGTGTAATACAAAATGTTTACGTAAGTTAACCCTCAAGAAAGTTTAACCTTAACCTAAAAACAGAAAGCACAGCTCTAGTAACATAAGTGTATCGATTCACAAACAAAACACTTTCAACCACATTTTACAAACACGAAAATCACTCTCTAGTTCTTACATTTGCGAATAGTAACAACATTGCGAATTTCTCGTACGCGGTTTTAGTTGTTTTAACAAAAACAAAAGTATAAAATGTATCGACTACTTATGTTGTACTACTTGTTACACACAGAATGAGTAACTACAACCTCCTTACTAACTTTTCTATTGGTTAATAACCGTAACCACTTTCCCTTTGACGGCACGTTTGACAAGAAGAAATGATTGAAGCACACAAAAGGTGGACACGTACATATTGTTACATTTACGTGCTGTCAAAGCATGCATAACAATGCAGGCCCCCCCCCCCCAATTACTCGCGAGAGATTATCTACATAGTTGATACATACCTATTGTCATGCTGCAACATTATCTTTATTTATGCTTTGCTATCGTCAACAAGCATTGTTTTTACAAACGTTATCTACGTTCCTCATTTGCACAAAATACTAGTTATCTAAATTGTTATTGAGTAAAGATTTCCTTATTATCTTTTTTTATTCTTATTGTTATTGGATCAATATAAAGCGTTATTGAACTGCGCTCCACAACAATGTGTCTAACTCCATATCGATCCATGTACACATTTTTCTTTCTATATTGCTATCTAATATGACTTGTCGTTTTACGATTACAAAATTACTTTCTTCATATGAACAACAATTTTTTTTCTTGTCAAAAGTAATCATTGAAAAATTTAGAAAAAATATTAGACATTTTAAAACTAATTGAATATATAGATTTTATTCGTTGCTAGTTAATCTATTGCGTAATAGAAACCGATAGATTACAACATTTTCGCGTTGTAATACTTTTCTTTTGTTCGGGTACTTCTAAATTTTACTGATAATTTCATATCCGAGCTGTTGAGATATAATATCTTTAGCAAAATAAATTGGGTTTTAAATCGAATATGAAACTGAGAAATGAAGCTATTAACGACAAAGCTGATACGATACACATTAAAACAGTGCCTACTTAAATTTGGTAAAAACATTTCAACAATTTGACATAAGTTTTAATATTTACAATATTGATATTCTTTTAATCCGATGAATTACTATTACATTTTTTTGGACATAAACCTATACTTGCCGTAAATCTAATTTAGGCATATAATTTACAGTCCTTTTGTTTATACTGATTTCCAAACAAACCACTTATTAAGTTCTTCGTAATTTTAAGGTTCACAAAATAATCTTTAAAAGTATAATTATGGGAAGGAAAGACATGTTGTGTTATGGTAATAGTTAATGGTAATTAAAATTAGTAGTTTTCCTGGCTACACTGGATTGACAGGCTCTAAGTAGGCAAGAGTGGATGCTTAATATGGTGGTTCAAAAATGTGATTCTCTACGAACCAATTCGAAGCAGAGGTTTAAAGAATGCAAACTAAGGGGAGCCTAAAGGTAATCTTTTGCTCCGTGCTGGTGTGGTCCAGGCTTCCTATCTTACACAAACCTCAAACATGGTTTGAATTTCTAGTTTATCCACATCAATAAAAGTTGGGGTTTTTATTTTACTTTCTACTGCACAAGTTTAATAGGTGTTTTAATCGCGAACACCACAAATAATAGCTTGTTTTCTTAGTACGTAAATTTGATATATACATAATGATTATACCTTACTTTAACCTAATAAAAGAGATTAAAAAAAATTCTCATCACTCACCCCAAAAATCAAAAAAAACGGAAAGATGAAAAAGTAACAAACAAGAGATTTTAAAAGTAAAACCGTTACTGCCAAGCTCGGTGACCGACCGCAAATGTCACTCAAAATCGGCCACAGGGACACACGGACTTAGGGTGTCATCTCTCTTACTCGCCATTAACCATTATCCTCTCTCTTCCTCGTCTTTTCACAACTAGAGTAGCACAACCGCACTGTCTACTCAAACACGGCAACAGACCCGGACTAGAGTGTCATAACTTACTCGACCATTACTTATCTCTCTCTTCCTCGAATTTCAACACAGACTGAAACCTGCGCACGTGTTCACTCAAACGGCCACAGACCCGAAGCTAGAGCTGTCATAAATACTCGCTATTAACTTATCCTCTCTCTTCTTCCCTCGAGATACCACAATCAAACTAGACTGAGAACCGCACTGTCACTCAAAAACGGGCCAACAGACCCGGACCTACGAGTGTCATAACTTACTCCGGCATACACACTATCCTCTCTCTTCCTTCAAATTTCAACTAGATCATGGAACACGCACAATGTTCCACTCATACGGCCACAGACACCGGACATAGAGTGTCATAACACTTACTCGGCATATAAACTTATCCTTCTCTCTTCCCTCAAAGTTTCAAACTAGACTGAACCCGCACTGTCGCTCAATACGGCCACAGACCCGGAACTAGAGTGGTTCATAAAACGTACTCGCCAATAACTTCTATCCTCATCTTACCTCGATTTTCAACTAGACTAAAACCCGCACTGCACGCTCAAACGGCCAGCAGCACCAAACGGACTAGAGTGTCATCACGTACTCGGTCAGGCATTAACCTTATCCTCTCTCTTCTCGACTTTCACTAGAACTGGAACCGCACTGTTCACTCAAACGGCCACAGACCCCGGACTACACTGGGTTCATAACTTCTATCTCCCATTTAACATGTCCCCTGTCCGTTACCTCGACTTTCAACTAGACTGAACCTCACTGTCACTCAAACGGCCATTACAGACCCGGACTTAAGTGTCATAACTTACTCGCCATCTAACTTTTCCTCTCTCTTCCTACGACTTTCAATAGACTCGAATCCGGGCACTGTCCACTCAAACGGCCACAGAACCCCGGACTAGAGTGTCATAAATTACTCGCCATTAACGTTATCATCTCTATTCCCCTGGACTTTCAACTAGACCTGAACCCCGCACTGTCACTCAAACACGCGGCCATAGACCCGAGTCTAAGAGTGGTCATAACTGTACCATCGCCATTAACTTTTCCTCTCTCTTCACTCGAACTTTCAACTAGAACTCAGAACCGCACTGTCACTCAAACGGCCATCAGCCCCGGTCTAAGAGTGTCAAACTTACTCGCTCACTAACTTATCTTCTCATCTCCTCGACTTTCGAACTAGACTGAACCGCACTGTCTCATCAAACAGGCCACAGGACCCGGACTAGAGTGTCATAACTTACTCGCCATTAAACTTATCTCTTCTCTCTTACCTCGACTTTCACAAAGACTGAACCGCACTGTCAAACTCAAACGGTTATTTTATTTTATAATGAAACTAAATAATGCACCTTAGCGTCCTTATATTTTCCCCTGAACATGGGGAGAGCCAAGAAAGCTGTAACAGTTTCCGTAGGAGAACAAAAGATTCCAGACCCTATCAAGAAAGGAGAACTTTCTCTGCACAAACTTAACTGACAATTGCGTTTAGCTTTACTCCTCTAGACAATAGTAGCATACTACCAATTATTTGTAAATTCTTGGACAATTATAGCTTTTGGAAAATTTAGCATTAAAGAAAGCCCAAAACCTCCTAGTTTTTCCGAAACAGCACTGCTTAACCATGATTTGGTGGTTCATGTAACACTACATTTGGGAACACTTGCTTATCATGTTGTTTCATAGATACAACTTGGAATGTGTAAGAAGTTTTCTGCATGGTTTCTGAACTGGCTCTAATACATAATAAAAAAAAAAAATAGATTCGAGTTGATTAGATAAATACAACCTATGCTTTTACTGAGGTTCAAGGGACAAGGTGTTGCGATTACAGCGAAACACTACAACGGAACCTACTACATCAGAATCGTTAGCTGATTGCAGAGCAGAATTAATGGCCTCTAGCACCTATGATTCGTAGAGTGATTGAAATAATCGACCAGCTAATTTGTAAATGTTAAAGTATAAGTTTTGGAAAACTCAACCAAGAGGGGAAAGGTTACAGATTCCGCTCCATTTGCTACCCGTGCCGCATGGATTACACAATACACATTAAATATACTTGCTTAAATCTAAAGTACACGGAGAAATATTAAAGCACAAATTCAAAGCATGATCAATAACATATGAAGAGTAGATTACAGGTAAAAACATAACTCACAGTAACGCCACGCACCAGGGAAGGTGAAACATCCTAGTCGAGATAAATCAATTATCGACACTATTCCTGCGAGTTAGTTCGCGGCGTGTCAACTCAAAAAACAAGAGAAACAGAAAGACCAATGGGCGCAGGAGGCAGGAAGTCATGTTCGTACATAGGAGAATTATTTACTCTGCGGCTATGATTTGGACTTGAACAGAAGCAACACAACTCGAGACTCAACTCACGGACAATGAGCTCGAGACCACTATATTCACTAGATTCACTGAACTTAACGCTAAAGTTATATTACTAACTACTTAAGAATTGACTAGTTATCAGAATAAGATTAGATCATTAACCCGTTTCCAAAATTTAAAACAATAATGAATATGTTTAATTAATAAAGTAATTACTTTATATTACAAATTTTACTAAAGTAAAATTACAAAGGAAAGTTTTCAGTACTGATAAACCAGGATTAAAATAACTTTATGAAACTCATTTTCATACAATGAAATGAAAATATTTTATCTTTTAATGGTCCCAAACATACGATTACTAGTAGAATTTGGGAAACAAATTATACTGATATCTATTTATCTAATATATCTATTTATCCTGGCATATTAAACATCTTGAAAATGCAAATTTTCTATTAACACGGCAGCTCGGCAAACGCGTTTTTTACTCAAATGTACCGCGAAAAACAGATCGGCTCTGCCATCACTTACTGGTCATTAACTTATAATGTCTTCCTCGTCTCAAATTTTTTTCACTACATTTAACATTATTTTTTACTTAAAAATTGTTGTGATTATTCTAATCATAAGGGCATTAATTAACTAACTTAAAAATAAATATTTGGCTAAACCCACAACTGACAGTACGTAGAATAGAGTGGAAAATATGTGTAATTAAATATAATATACAATAATGCACAAGGTAAATTATTAAAGTTTTATCTGTAACCATAGTAATAGAAAAAAATATATTATAATCTTGTTGGACCGTTTTTCTTCGAGTTTAAAAACTAAAGATTTTAAAACAGTTTTAAATTTATTTTTAGTTTTAAGTTGCACGCCCTAAGTAAATACACGCACCCCTCGGCTTATCCATAAGAATTTGCATCCCCTCGTAATGGCTTGTTCGTTCATCTTGTTGATATAGTTATTTCTCTATATTATTCCCATTTCCTCACGTTTGTATATTGCTATTACCCACCAAATCTCTTCCTCGTACCTTACCATTAACCATTCTCCATTATTATTGTACTTTTCTTGGACTCCTGTACTTTACTTTGATGTGTCTTATCGTGCACTTTTGTTCTCTAGGACAAGAAGCTTATAAATTGCACCCAAGTCTATAAGTCCCTTTGCGCGGGTTTTTTAAGTTTTCAGAAAAATTCTGGATAGTAAGGTTAGTGTAGGCCAAAAAATTTTCCCCAAAAAAAAAAAAGAAAAACCCCCGCTCGAACCAGCTTCTCCAGTCAAAGCAGGGGTGGCTCACCCTTTAAAGTTAGGCTAAACAAGAACCTCGAGGTTAGGAGCGAACCCCCACCAGCTCCAACAGTCATCTCTCGCAGTAATAGACCTATCGATTGCCCTTCCCCCCCAAATCTTGAAATTTTGGGCGTTAGTGTTTTGGGCCGATCCGTGACATCCTAATTTGTCCAATTAAAGTGAAACAATAGTTTTTGTTGTCCCCCCAGTGTTGGTTCAATGGAAGAAAAAACCATCTATAATTTTGGCCCCCTGCTGGTCATATTTGGGGGCTATTTTAAGGGTAAATTGTCTCCTACAACAGAAAAGATGAAAATACTTTTAAAAAACCTAAATTTTTTGAAGATCTACCCCGGGCCCCCTCCCCCCCCCCTGGAACTCTCTCTGGCCTCGTGCCCCCGGGTCAAGACTACTCTTTTGGCTTGCTCGTGATGGAACACCTAAACAAGTGAGTAGTAAAAGTAGTGTGTTTTCGATGACGAATTTTGGGGCTCCATTTTAAAGGGGGAAGGTTTGATGAAAGGAATTGGAAAAAAAAATTCAAAAATTATAATAATATTATAAACCCCATTGAAACGAGTAATAAATCTCATTTTAAATTTCTCTGCAAACCATATTTGCTCGTACTTTTTTAATAAAACGAATATTCCTAAAAATTTTGCTTACGATGTAAACGTGAATAAATGGAAAATTGGGAAAAAACAAAACTTTTTTTTTTACTATTCAAAATTTTCAAAAAGTTTTTTGGTCACAAAAAACAATTAAAAAATTTCAGGGTGAATTTATTGACTACTTTGAAGAAATTCGTATATGTTTTTTTAAAATAAAATTCCAAACCAGATTTGTTCTAAAATATAATAAGAATTCTTGACAGTGGTTAAATTGTGTGATATTACATAATTTAAATATGGAAATTGTAAAAAGAAATGAAGTTCAAAATATGGGCGAAGTACTTTTAAGGGTTTCCCAACTATACACCTTCATAATAGTCGTATTATCTTTTTTTGCTACTTCTCGATGGGGTTTTAAAACTTTAAAATACAAGTAAGTAAAGTTTAGAATCAAAAAAAAACCTTTTTAAGTTTCAATTGAAAATTTCCCCGCTTTTTTTTGTTGACTCAACAGTGTAACTTGTTCCACAAAGCCCAATAAATTTGAAGAAAGTTCGATTGTTTCAAATAAAGTTTACGCCCAAACTTTTTTAAAAGTACACAAAACAGAGTCTAAGAGAAGTTGTATTTGCAGAAATTTGGATCTTTCGTCTCGCTTCATTCTGTTTTTTTGGCCCTTTTATTTTTAAAAGAAAGACGACCAACCTAAAAATGTAATTATAGAGACATTACATATATAAAATAATTGTTAAAATTTCTACAATCTATAAATTATAAATGATTCAAACCGAGAAAAAGAAATACGGTACACATTTATTTAAGGGGGCCCTTTTTTTCAGCTTTATTTACTATCCTCTGATCACTGTCGCGCGAGGATCTTATCAAACAGAGCGAGGGAGTCTATACCATTAAAGTCAATGGTATCTATAAACAAAAAAATAATTATTGCAAGTGTTATAAAGTGTAGGGTTTGGGACGGAACCCTTTTAACCCCCCGTTATCTCTCTGCGGGGGTCCCTTTTCAATTGGTAACCTTTGACATTTCCGCATATTTTAAGTAAGCACGTGGGCCAGAAAAACCTTGACCCCCCAAAAAAAAGCATTGACCTCAAAAAAATAACAATTAGATAGAGCCCCCCCGGGCGTAAAATTGTTTACGTTTTGTTATCGGCACGGCCGGTTCGAAACGCGAATTCTTCACCTCAAAGGGCATGGACCTGATATCACTGTCAGGGTCTGCCAACCAGTCCCCCCTCAGACCGATAAAGGGTTTTTTCTCTTTAAAACTAGGTGATGATAATATAATGCAACGTTATCCAAAAAAAAAAAAAAAAAAAAAAAAAATTCTTCTAATATAGTAAAGATTGATCGAGATTTTTTCGAGTTATTTTTCCTGTTAAAATGCATTTTGTAAGAATATAAATGGATTGACTCGCTATTGATTTATTATTATTATTATGTGTGTTAAACAATTTTCGGTAAAAAAATGCCATATGTAATTCCTTTATGTTTTGAGTGTTGTGTACAGTCACAAAATTTCTCTTCCCAACACTGGGGTAATGGAAGTACCTTTTATTTACGCAATATCAACCCGAACAAGATAGATTTACATTACTCACCCCAAAACCCCTCAAGCGTTGTTCACTTTGAACAATTCATGTAGTAGCCCCAAAAAACTAGTGGATCGATGGAGAAGAACGTTGTCATTTTTTAATGAAGAGACTAAAGAAAAGATGGGTCCGTCAGAACAAAGGTTTATGAAACGTTTTCTTTTTTACGAAAACGACTCTACATTTTATGAAAACAACTATAGTGATGACACGACCCTCACTTGAAATTAAATGAAAAAATGACTGTTGTCTGGGAAGCTGATGATTGCGCATTGTTAAAAAAATCTTTACAAAAGGGCATTGGGAATACTCGATAGAATAGACAGTTAAATAATGAAATTCAAAAATTGAATACAACAATTCGTTTTCCTAAATATGATGCTTTAATTAAGAAACAAGGAATTGTACAAGTGAAGTCACCCAAAAATAGAAGTCGAAGTGTTACTGGGCGAGAAAAAAAGGAATTTTAAGCGTGGTGTCTAAATCTTAATAAATTTAGAAGAGCAGAAATATCACCCTTTTATAAAATTTATAGAAAAACATTTATTTTAATTGTTTTAAAAAATAAATATAAATTTTTTTGAGGTAAAATTTAAATTTTTTTTGTGTTAACGGGCCCAAAAAAGACAGAAGATATTGGTAAATAAATTTATTATACTAAGCTTTGATAACAATTGACCTGACCTCTGATAAAAGTTTTAAACAACAACCCAAATTTTAAATTTTAAAAAAACGCTAATTGTCCCCCTATTTACCCTTTTTACTACATTTTGTCGACACGTTGTTTACCTTAAACCTTTTGAATGTTTTAAAAATGCAACTTTCTATCAACACGTTTTTCGCCTTAACCCAAAAACGTCAGTTCTGGATGGTATATAGCGTTTTTCCTCCTCAGAGAGTGAAACAAATTCAATTTTCGACTTCTACTCGTCCCTTCTCACTTAACAAAATAAGTAGTAATTTTTTCACTTTAAAGTCAGTGTGATGAAAAAAGGAAACCTTGCGTGTTAACACAAGTTTTCTATTCCCCTTTAAAGAATTACAAGGGGTCTAAAAAATAAATACTTATTGCTGTTGACAAAAGAACGAAACCTTGCGGTGTTACGTAAGTTCTCTGTTTAACAATTTTTTTAAAATGTAAAAATATTAAAAAAAAATTCACTTTATAGTCAGTGTGATAAAAATGGAAACCTTGCGGTTTTAACACATTTTCTATTACACTTAAAAGAATTCCCCAAGTCTGTAAATAATATACTTATGCTGTGAGCGGGAGAAGGGAAAACCCCCCTTGCGGTGTTAAACGTAAGTTCTCTGAAAAACAGTTGTTTTATTTAAATTTTAAAAAAAAAAAAACGTTAAAAGGGTAAAATAACAATTGTTTACAATCTTACGTTTTAAAAAAGTAAAAAAAGATTAAAAAAAACTTTACTTAGAATAAAAATTAGTGTAAGTAACACTTATTTGGTTATTAATAATTTCTTTTTTATTAGAGAAAAATGGATTCCAACAAATGGTGAAGAGCTATTGACGTCAGAAAACCCAGTGATTTTACAGCTCATCACTAGAAGAAGAAGAAGAAGTTTGGAGTTCATAATAGATTTTAAAAGGGTTTTAAAAAAATAGTAACAATGAATTTATAGTAAAGAATTCCCTCTTATTTCACTGATGCACAAATATTGAGCCCCCATTTATTTCAGCCCACCGTGTAATTTTCATGAACTCACACCACAAATAACAAAAACAGGTGCTGTGGTTGGAGAGAAAATTTACCATGGACTGTATTGGGGATCTGGTTTTACAGAGTAAAATTTCAATGAAAGTTTAAAATTTCAAATGTAAAATAAAGGGAAAAATGTGAAATTGTAAAAGGAAACGAAAAACAAAAGTTTATACTATTTTACTGTCAGATTTTTGTGTTAAGGGTTATTAATATAGAAGATCGGTTGTCCCATTTGTCTATTTTGAGTCTCAATTTGTAAAAACCGAGTCGATGAAAGAATGTAGTTTTATCACAGCCCCACACAATTGGCTTAATATTAGTACATGTATTGTATGCAAGGTCAATGCACAAAAGCTTGTGGAGAAACAAATGGAAAATGCAAATTTTGCCTTAAAAAGGGGTGTTTTTTTAAAAAGGTAAAAAACAATGCGGCTGTTTTGGTCAAGTTTATCCAAAACATTTCATTGTAAAATCATTCGAGGGTGTGGAAAATATATTGATAAACTACCCCCGCAATTTGAAAAATTTATATAGACATTGTCTTAAGCATGACAGTAAAACACTACCCCGCATAAAAGTTTAAAAAAAGACATTGTAAAGTACTGTTAAATAAAATTATGAATCTTATCTGTTCAAAGTTCAAAAGATAACAAATGTATTTTTTTAAAAATTGTTCTTTGTAAAAAGTCTTTTAGTACGTGCGCTTTCTAACAACACAACAACAATGTCAGTAGATACCGTTAATGGGTGTGTAACATTTTAACGTACTAAAAAGGGGCTTTAAAAAAAACTCTGGATTTTATCGGACAAAGTATTTTGAGAATGTTATTTGCTCGGATGCGGATGGCAGTCAGACCGCACCAACAAAAATTAGACATTTAAATTTCGTTTTATAAAAACACAATCCAGATTGTGACCTTTTATAAATTATAAAGGGGATTATAAAACTATTGCAATTTCAAAAGGTCTGTTGCTGAAACGAGAAGTTAAGAAAGGACTTTTATGATGTGGCCCAAATCATTCCTGCAATAGAAGAAATGGTGAGGGACCGGTTTTTACTACATTGGAAAGGTGGGTTCGACTACCTGCGTTAGCGCGGTGTTACAAGAGAGCATCACATTTCTGTGAACTTGTCAATAAAATACTATATCATGATATATTGTTGTTTTTATTTTCACTACCATAGGAGATATAAACTCATGATGAATACATTAGCTTTAGAGCTGGTATTCGCAAGAGAATTGCATAAACAAGCACGTAGGAATTTTCATACTCGTCATGTGAACTTAAGGGTAATAATGATCTATATCAAGCAATTTAGTGGAAAATGATTCCATTTCAAAAAGAAAATAGGTTTTAATATATAAATGACAATTATTAATTGTTTCAGTAAATTTGCAATTGCTATACATAAACCCGTCTGAAGTCTAAAAGTGGTCTTTAAATTGGAGAAAGCTCTAATAAAAAAAAAACAAATAATATTAAAAATATCCTATGAACATTTCAGACGTGAACCATGGGTACGAATGGTTTTCAATTCTAGAAGATAAATCGTTTACTAAATAAGTACAATATAAATCATTATCATAATTCTCACTAAGATAAAAAGCGGTAATCGTATGAAAGGTTTAACCGCACACTGAAAAGTAAAATGGTGGAGAGCGTTTAGGATGAACAAGTTGTTACTCGCTGGCTTTCGGTTTAATACACCAAAGCCATTGTAAACGAATATAACATACGTTCACAGAACTAAAAGAGTAAAACCTGTTGATGTACAAATCAAATGAAAGAGATATTTTATTAAGGATTGTTAAAAACCCCTAAAACTCCTCAGTTAAAACAAAGATTCAAAAGTTGGTTGATCCATTTTATAGTAAGCAAAAGGTCCTAAAGTGTTTACTAAGGTTATTTTCCTCAATGGAGCATAATTTTGAAATATATACTGTAAAAAAGTACATTAACGAAACCTATTACATATATATAAGAGATGATAAAGGAAATGTCATTACAGAGGAAATCATCGGATGAAGCTTAAACAAAACCAATTACAAAGACACGTATTTAGTAGAAAGATTGTTATGGAAAAAAGGTGATAAAGTTTTAGTGCGTTGGTTACGGATTTGATAAAATCTCAATGACAGTTGGATTGATAAAGAAGATCTTCCTAAAATGAAGTTTGAAAAACAAAAAAATAATATTTCTGTTATAAAGTTTAGATATGAAAATAAAGGAGAAGAATTCAGAATACAAAAAACATCATGGTAAATAATAAACCTAATTCTATAAGATGTATAATTTGCGGTCCTTCCAACTGCGAGAAAAACAACTTAATGTTAAATTATATTATTTCTCACGCAAGGTCTGTTTTTTGAGAATATTTAAATATACTCGAAATCATTGAAATCAATCAAATATGAGTTTTTGAATGTGTTTTAAAAAAACTTCCTGAGATAGGATCAATTTCGTTTCAGACAACGATGAAGTCCCACACCCAAGTGAAGTGAAACCGCGATTCCATAATGATTTTTGATAGATGTTATCTTGTGTGTAAACAAACAAATATAAAAAATTATTTCTCCATGGGAAGACATAATGATGTTGACACTATTTAAAATTTGACAAACGTACAGTTATATTCCAAAACATTGGTACGTGATAATGTCTAATTTTATAGTTGTTTTCAAGACAAGATGATCGTAACTTGCAACACCATATCTTACCATGAATCAAGTAAACCCTTGACAAGAGTTTCGATACATTTAAAACTATTTGCTTTAAGGGTAATGGGATTCAAGGAAACAATAAATTTATTTTATCGATAGAGAAAGTCAAGTAATAAAGGACGTTATCGATCTGGATTTGATACTTTTGTAACAAACACTATAAAGGAGAGGTTACAAATCTTTGCATTTCATATTACACCCCCCCCCTTCAGTCGATGTTTGACGTGCAAGGAGTAAAGATTGAGATAGAAGCACAAGAGGGACGATCAATGTGAACCAATTGAGAATGAAAAAATTAACAAAACAAAAGAAGATATTATCAAAGAAATTTACAGAACTCCGGAAAAATAAAAAACGAAAACCTAGAACATTTAAACGAGACCTTATAGAAACTGAAGATAGGTGGACAAACAAATTAAAACCATATCATAACCTTTAACAAAACTAGTTGAGGAGGGTGAACAGCTTTCAACAACAACAACAACAAACAATCAAGAAGTTAAGAAAGAACTTAAGAGGAAAAGTTAGAAGACCAAATGAAGAAACACCTGCGAAACGTTACTTACCCAACATCTCAAGGAGTTAAGAGAAAGCCTTCGCCTAAATCTTCCAACTCCACCTGATTATAGAGATGATTATGAATATGATTGATGGTAAAAGTGAAAGAGCCTTCCTTCTGCAAAACGATTAAGCAAGTCATGATTCTTATACTGGAAACTGATTAAACCAAATGATAAAAACGATATTGAAAATGAAATACACCCACCCGTCGCCAAAGCAATTTGAAGGAAAGGTATATCGAGTCAACAACTGTAACAGGACTTATTAAATACACCTCCAAGGGAACAAAAAACTTTGCAAAGAATTTGTAGAACGTGAGATTAAGGGGAAAATTGCTAGAGATTAATTTTCTAAAACTTATACAAAAGTAGGTAAAACACTAGACCATAATTATGTAGTCGAATCGATGTGATTCTTGGATGATAGGAGACAAACGAATTAGATATTCTTGTTTTTATGATATTATTAAATAGAGTAAAAAGAAATAAAGTGTACACCCGGTCCCTTTAAGAATTAATATTTATGAACATTCCAAACATTATAAAGTATACTGAAGAGGATTAAAATGCATATGCTGACATTTATGATAGAAACTAACGTTGTATAGAGTGAATTATTCAGCAACAGGAAAAATTAGATCTAACAGAGGAAGTAAAGTATAAAAATAGATAATTGTCTCCTCTGATAATCGAGTTAACCAACGACTGAAGAGGCATACACATGACAACATATTCTGATTTGGTAAATAAAGAAGCTACCGGGAGCGGTATTAATTAAACATAACACCGCACCCTAATTATGTCTATTTTGACGTCAAATGAACTTGTAGTCGATTCCTGTTATTATTAGCATCTCCCACAAGCAGGTACACAGGTCATTTCAAATGAAATCAACCTCAATCATTGAAAACTCTACTATGAATTATAACACTGTATTCGTCAAAAAAAAAAAAAAACTTGTAGTGCAAAAATAAAATAATATATGTATATCAATTGAATATTGTTCAATTTATTTCTAATCCTCAAATGATATACATGAATCATGAGTTTGATAAATTTTTTGGTCAACCATTCACAGTTCGACAAAAGGTTATTAGAGGTCCCAAAAGGAGAGTTCGAACTTACTACCGAAGGCAATTATGATATGGCAAAATAAGAAACTGTTAATGTCAGCAGAACCAACCGAGAAGAAACGCATGTTGTAAATTTAAACTATATCAAAAAACAATATTCTTTTAAGGACCAAAGATGGGAGTTTGTTTACTGGCAGAAAATCTTAAAAAATAATCAAATGTTTGGAAAACCTTCACAATTTACAAGATGTAGTTAACGTTGCAATATTTAAAAGATTCCATCGGGAGACTGTTAAGGATTGAAAATAGGAAAGGTTTGAGATGCGAAAAATAAATTTATAATGCAGTTCTAGTGAACCTGATTGAGGGAGTAACATAGTAAATTAAATACTTCAATAAACATGTTGTTTAATGGTGCAATATTTAAAGAGATAGACCCATAAATACTTAATAAAACAACTAAGGAAAGAGAACTTGATGCAAAGGAGTGCAACCGATATCAAATCAGTCAAAACCTAAGTTTCATGTACGATGCTGTGAACAAATTATATTTTCTAAAAAATATTGCCGCATAACCTACGGCAATTTAAATATCAAATTCACAAAAGGAGTAAGCAAAAATAATGACTAAATCCGAATGGATAAAATAAAGTTATAAAATAATAAAAACATAAATTGGCTTGATCTTTTTTCAGTTAAAGTAGAGTCCCCAGTAAATGAAGACGTCTCTTAGATGTATTTAAGTAATGGCTGTGCGAAACAACCGCTCAGTTGTTAATGTGGCTCCGGACTGTTAAGTACAATTGGAAAACTGCAAGTGCTATTATAAATCGAGTGAATTGGACATTTACTCTTTTGAATTAACAATTACCCTGGAGGTTATCAGTACTTCTTGGCGGTCTCTGGTTCAAACAGATTACAAAAGGGAGAGATTAAGTAGAAACGATCCAGGAATTAACGTTTAGACGCAGCTTGTAAAGAACATGATATAGCGAACTTAAAAATATCAAATACTAATAGACAGAGCATATAAGCTGACAGACTCTCACTGAAAAGGCATGTGAATAGATTTAAAGCATCAGATTCAAGTGTAATGAGAAAAAGCCGCAAGCGTGGGCAGTTACACATATTATGGAAAGCGAAATATAAATTACGTGTCGGATCAATAAGTGAAGAAGAAGAAAAGCAGTACAGAAGAGAGAAACAGATGAAAACAAATAAAAATATAAAAACAATAAGAAAACAAAACAAACAAGAACAAACCAAAGCCAAATGAAAAAAAACCTTAAGGGACAGGGGTTATATTAAAACCGTAATCCCGGATCAGGATTAAAAAAAAAAAAAAATATTCACAAACGAAAATAATAGATGACTTCCAAGTAAGACCCGCATCACAGTTTGACATTTTAAATAGTGCCTAACTTCATAAAAGTTACCATACATTAGAGGATTATTTATTAGAGACCTGTTACCGCCTAAAACTAACGAAATGAATCTGCCGTTTTAAAATTTATATAGTATATATATGTGAAAAGGTACACATTGGGTATGTATGTTGAAACGTAGGATATAACGAGAATACTTTTGACAGTTAGGTAATTTAAGACCGCCGACCGAGATAGATGATTAATTTAACAGTGGAAGACCCCATCAACGTTACAATCAAATACAATTACTTTCCGAGTCAGAAGGAAAATACTTTTAACTCGGTCATTTGTGTTTAGACTTTTTGTTCGTGAAGATAATGATTTTGTGTTACAGGAGGGGGGAATCGTCTGATCTCAAGTGTACGTTGTTTCCCTCATTTCAGATTTATCAAGATCAAATGACTGGAAAAGGGTTTTTTGGTGATTTTAATGGAACTTATCAATTCAATTCGCAAAATTGAAGAAAATATCCAAGTAACTGTACTTTACATCGCTTCCAATACAATATCTCTTTCCAACAAGATCTTATTACAAAAGAAGACATTCAAAATTATATTAACAAAAATTGAAAGAAATAGATCCGAATACAACATTCAAGTTAAAAGCAAACAACAATACACTTAAAAGTGAAATATTGTGTTCTAAGAGAATGCGACGTTTCGAAAACCCCACACAAATTTAGTTTTTCGTAACTTGGGTTATAGATAAAGATATCAAGATATTCGGGAATGCAAATAAATGCATGTAATCATCAAGCAATAGGCCCATTAACAAAGTTGATATCATACGAATCACTATGTAATATTGGTAGGAGGTTCATATAGAGACGGATCGAAGGACACGTATATACATGAATTTTATATCAGTTGTTGGACCTTGGATTAAAATTTTGAAAGACCTGAATCAGTACAATATACTTCCAATTTACAGAACAAAAAAATAATTTATCCAGAATTTAACATAAAACTAGAAGATCAGAACGGAGCTATTAATTTAAGTTTTCAAGGTGAAAACATTAATTTACGCGTTCGACAATTATAGATAAAGCGAGGAAAATAACTATGGGCTTGGGGTTTTAAACTCAACCTCTGCATCTTCTAAAAAAAAAGTTTAGGTTAAAACCTTTCATACTACACCAAATGTCGTATCATCCTCGAACAGTGAAGCCGTTAACATTGAGGAACCGCATATATTCTTACTCCTAGGAATATTTAAATCACCTTTATCATCATGAACTGGATACTGATATTGGTGAAAATGTAAATTTTGATGATTCAGTAATTAATATTGAATGCATTCTCACATCCATACTCTTCGAATTCATTAAAGAATAGTGATGAAATTAGAATCAGTTCACCAACAAGATGTATACACACATTACCAAGTCGAAGTTTCCTTCAGATTATGGAAAAATTATAAAAGTTTGCGGACAATTCTGATGTATATAACTAACGGAGTTTGGGTAAAATAATGCTATGTCATTTTTGTTTGATGAAAAACTAAACCGAACTCTGTGTGGTACAGAAATTAGATCAGAGTTAAAAATGTAGGAATTACGACTACAATGAAAAATATACTTACATCTCGCCCAAGTGATGTCAACTGTGATGGAAAATGCTGGTTGGAAAATTACATCAGTATAAAATTTAAGTGATAGAACTAAACCTTTTCTTTTTGTGTACCAACATAAATTGCTTCTTCTGATTTGGTAACAGATTAATAATCATCTTTTATTAAATGTTAAACAGGAATTGGTAACTTTTGAGAGCAATCAAGTTTATAAAATGCCATCATTCGAGTGGAGCTGCTTTACATTATTTTAAAATAAATTATGACAAAAGTATATTTTGGAAAGTACCATACGCGTACAAGTATGAAGACACATATAAAATTATCTCTTTTAAAAGTTGTAAGATAAAGATCCAACCCATTTCTATTTCCTTTAAGAAGATGGCAGTTAAACGAAAAACCATCAAAACCAGCCTCGCAGTTCAAACATGTACAGTTAAAAACTAGTTCATTTATGGAAAAGCCACGCAACGTCATACTAGGTTTTCAAACAAATCGTAAAGATAACGCCTGTTTTTTTCTAAAAATGCATCTCTTTTGATTTTTGTCATCTAGAAAATGTAAACTATTAACCTCAACAGCAAGTACTATCCATATGATCAACTTGCGAACAGCTAACAAATCATTAATGTATGACGTATACACGATTTCAATCTCTTATTATTCAGGATGTGATTGATCAACCTTGTCTCGATAAAACAACATATTTAGCTAAAACTCCGTATTATTTGTTATTGACTGTTCAAATCAAGTGAAACGTTTAAAATCAGGATCACAGGATATAACGAACAGGAAATTCAAACGACTGGCTGCAATACCTACCTGCTAATACGGCAGCCAACCTGTTTGATCATTCATGATGCTTTAATACAATATTTACCATTGTCTGGTATTGTAAAAAAATTAAGTATATTTCTCTGTATTTATCAATAAGGAACATGTTACTCCTATTATCGATTTTTTTTTTCTTCTTCTTCCTTTTTTCCTAATCACCTTGAAAGAAAACATACAAGGCGTAATGTACATATATGAAAAGGTTGTGAAATATAAAAACAAAGTTTTTATTAAAAAGCTGTTTATTCACACAATAACAAGCACAAATGACAAGTCAAGAACTTACAAGCTATAATGACCATATGCTAGAGGTGTTTGATGTTTTTTGGACAAACATAATCTCTATCATGCCTTATTAACATAAAAGCTAACATGTTAATTACTACAGTTTTTTTTACATTGTGCTTCTTTGAATTGAAAAGTTCTTACATCTCATCTCCAATTTTCATTTTGTAAACAACAATCTAAATAGTTTTGGAAAAACTAATAGTCTTATCCACTACAGCCTTCTTGAAATCCTTTAGCTTTTTTTCAATCTAAGATTATTGATTCTTGTAAATAATCATCATTTGTTGTGCGATATGCATAAAAGTTTAGTCGTAAACCTACAAACTCTACAATTAGGAATCCCTGTACATTCCCTTTAATTTTGCCTAATGCATTTTTGTTAGATGCATCAAAAAAACTTATGATCAAAAAGAATAAATTGAAAAGTCGAAGGTGTTGCTTATAGAATAGATTCAATCAAAGTCCTTCATACAAGTCCTTCAGTAAATACTTTCATACAAAAAAGAATCTGTATCAAGATATAACAATGGTTTGATTTGTTTGTTACCATAAAAAGGTTTACAATGCATGTAGTGAAAGTTATAACAATGTGAAGTTTGGACAAACTCCAAGACAGTGAATTCCTACATAAATTGGTTTGTTAAAGACAAATCTTATCTTTGGATAGCTCAATAGCTGCAATATTTACACGCATATATTATCTATTCCTTAAAATAGTGCTTTGAAATAATACCTTATCTACTCTTTTGCTATTAGTAACTAGTAGTTCTAAATCAAGTCTTTTCCTATTGATTCATCAATTGTGTTTTCAAACAATGGCATTGTTTAGGAGTAAATTTGTAAAATTCTTTCTCAAAATCGTTTTTTTGATTCTTTTCGTTATTTAGTATTAAAATCTATGTAAATGGTATTTAACCAACAACTCTGGGAAAACTTTAGAATTAATATGAAATCTTTTTCAACACAAGACCGTTTTGCAAGCTTGTTTTAAGTTTTAAATAAAGACAACCAATTATTTTTTTTTTAATATCCGTTAAATTGTTAACAAGCATTGAATCGTTTTGATCCTGGAGGACGTTTGTTTTCAGGGATAAAAAGGTAAATCATTATGTTCCTCATGAAGATGTTGTGGATAAGTATAGATCACACTCTAAATGTAACCATTTTCTCCTTCATTCAGGCTTTGTCTAACATCAAAATGTTTATTCGCACCCTTTTTTAAACCATCAAAGTTTTCTTTTCGGTATTGGTTTTGATGACATTGAAAAACCAATACAAATAATTTGCATCAATGTAAGTAAGAAAAACTAAACAAACATCTTTACCACATCAAAAGATGGATCCTAAATAACTATTGTTAGCCTTTTGCATAGCGTTAAACACATTGGGTAATTCCTCCTCTTATTCCCTTTTCGATAAACATATACATATCATAATCATGGAATGAGCCCCAATTTTCAACTTTAGTAACTTTAGCATGAAATAAAAAGGTAAGACAGTAAGTAAAAAAATGTGCTGGATCTAATTCATAATTATTTAACAAACTAATCAAAAGTTTTCAAATACATCACGGGTAACAACACTCGGTTTTCAGATACAAATCGCTATAATCCCCCGAGGGTTTGACAGTTAAATGTATTCCAACTTTTTCCAGCATGTTCATGCCCGTGTCCGATATTTCGCTTAAACCCATACTATTATAAAATTGCCTTTAGCGGGGATTTGAGTTAATCAAGTTTCTCCAACTATGGGTAAACTCATATGGATACACTCCTTTTCTCTTTACAAGACACAAGTCTTCATCACGAAAAAACTTTTTTGTGTGAAAAAATTGATCATTTTTCAAATTTTTAACCAAAGAACTTAGACTAATTTGCCATGAACCTAAAGCTACTAGAACCTTAATTTAATACCGCTATCTGTTGTTTTACATAAGAAATGTTTTTCCCTTTTTGGGTGTAGGAACAACATCAACTTTATTTTGATCAAGCCTAAATGTTTAATAAAAAATGGGTATCATAATTAGAACTACCGTGAATTAAAGGGGAAAGATTTTGATCTTGTCTTTTTAAATTACAAGAACCGCATAACACGCTCTAATTTACCATTAAGTGACAATGGCTCTACAAGGAGCTTTTAAGACCTCACTAAATTTTTGGTTACAACATTCACAGGGGTGGCTGATTAAATCTATCACTTTCTTCCCTAGAAGAGGAAACATGGGACTTTACATTTAACAAATACCAATCAATTTGCTAAATTTAATGTACTCTACAAATTTTAAACCGGCATTAGGACCCGATAGAGATAGGGCTCATTAGGCAAACTTTTTACAATTTCTAGTGGTAACATATTTTCGTTGATAGAAAAAATATGCACAGAAGCCATTGGTTCATGTATTTCTTTTACTGTTACATGTTGAGATTGTTTGTTACATTCTTCAGAGCTAGGTTTTTTAGAATAGACTCAAAATCACAATAACATACTATAGGTACTTTATACTTAAAATGAAAGTTATTAAAAGATAAATAAGTAGGATCATCCTCATTATCTGTAAGATGAGGCATAACAACCTTTACGGGTTTGTTAGGAACACAGTCTTTTCTATGTTTTTTTAACAGTTTTTTTAGCACGTAAGCCTTGAAAATGTTTTAAACAACTTTTACAAAAAGCTGCCTTTACTTCATGTTTTGTCATTTGTACACGTACTAATCTAGAAAAATTATTAATAAACAATAGTGGCTTACTCCTACATTGTTAGAAAATAACAACAAATCTATGTGATCTTTCTTCTCAGCTTTAAACCCCTTCAGAGGTACACCTCATTATTCTTGTTAAGTCCATAACGTTTATCTAACAGTCGGTTTTTTTTTCAAATTTTCCGCTTTATTTAAGGGTTGGGAAACTGAATACCGTTAAAATTAAATTTATGTTTAAATCAAAGTACTGTTGTTTTTCGCCTCCCTGTGCACACCTTTAACATAATGACAAAAATTGCCCCTTAAAGCCTCGTTATCATTAAGTTCATCGGGTTGATTACTGCTTTTTTTTAAACACTATTGCTGATGGGAAAGGGATGAAAGTACTACCTCTAAGCGGTTTTTTACCTCTGAATCGTACAAAATCCCATCAAAATTAGAAGAGTCCACCCCCTCCCTTTTCTTAACTGTTCACTCTCTTCTCTACAAATTTTTTTAAACTTTTTTTTTACAACTCTGGAAATGGAAGTTTTTTTCCCAAAACCTTTTTTTTCTGGTTTTGAATGCGCGAGGTTTACCCCCTTGGCTAAAAGGTTTTACATAAGTACCTCAAGCACAATATTTAAAATTAAAAACATCACTTTCGGCTATGACCCTGTTAATTAAACTTTGAGTTTACCCATGTTGTTGGAGAAAATCACAAATATTTAATAAATTCAAATCACGTTTTTAAGGAAAAAAAATTTTAAGTATTCCCTTGAAAAGGGTTTTTTTCCGATAAACTCATCAACACGAAACAACTTCAAGACTCTCCGCTTAGTCAATCTTGTAGGTAAGCATCTACTTCCATAGCCCCTTCACACCGGCTAAACTGGGGTGTGATCTCTTACCATTGTAAAATTTGAATGTAAACAATCTGAAAAAAAAAAAAAAAAAATTTTAAAGTGGTTAAGATAGAAGAAAGAAAATCACTTAACTAACCCTATTTTACATAATATTTTACTTCTTTACTTTCTGATCAATCACCGTTAATTTTGTATTTTCAATGTTTTTAACCTTCTTACCAAAAAATATTAAAATAGAACACATTTTTTTAGAGCTTCCTTTTCTCACCTTTAGTGGAATCAATCAAAAAAAAGCCTTTTTTTGATACCATCTGCCAATACATGCTACTTTAACTGCAATACTTTTGGTCTTTTTTTTTATAATTTCGATTTTTTTTAAATGGTACCCTGCTCTCCGGGAAGTAAACCTTAACTTTTCTTTTTTTTAAACATTGAAATTGTTACTTTAAAAATTGGACCCTTCCCTTTCCTATTCTAAAAAGACTATCAAAGTCTGATTCAGATTCCGTGTCTTTACTGCAAGAAGATGAGCGATGAAGACGATAACTAGAAGAAGATGAAAGAAGAAAAGACGGGAGGTTAGGGTGATCGAGATTCTTAAGTTTTTTAACAGATTTTTGTTTTAACTGTTTTTGATCTACCTCTCTTGCACTTTTCTTTTTTTCTTCTTCATTTTTAGTGACCCGAAAGAATATAATTTAAACATTGAATTACGCATTAACTATTTTAGGGGTGTATTTTTTCCCTTTCAACGGTTTTTTACTTAAAATTGGTTTAAAAAAAGACATTACTTCATCGTATGTTTTAACTTCTGCAGTGAGCAACGGGACCTTTTCTTGACTAAGATCTACTGGTTAAATATGTACATTGGAATAAAAAACGTTTGGAATAAGTTGTGTTAAGCCCAAACACTAGGGCCATAGCGTCAAAGTTGTTTTTCAAAGTTTCGCTTTTTTTTAGTCCGTTGACTGCCTTCTCCACATATCCAAAGAATTTAACCCAATCGTATACAAATTTTGAATCAAAAAACTATCAAGCTGATCAACGCACCCTCTACTTTTAAAGAAGAAGAAGTGCTTTTCTTGTTGGTCAACCACGGCATCAGATCCATGGATTCATTGTCAGAATCCACGGTTTCCACGACATGATGGGCTTGTTTCCATTTTCGCTTTAAAAAAAAAAAAAAAAATTAGTTAACCTGTTAAACGCTTGCAAAAGTTAACAAAAATATAATATTTTATTTTTAACTTAAATAAATCTTAAAAGTTTATAATTATTTTAATACTACACACCACTAGACCCAAACCCATGTGATCCTCTCACGGTCCTCTCCCACGTCAGAAAGTTTCACATAACTCAGGATACAGTATTAATTCACAAATTAGTTTTTGCTATCCTGTCTCCTTTTTTAATAACAAAGTCTTGATTTGAATGATTAAATAGTAAAAAAACCTACATTCCCCGTATAGTCCCTGTCAACTACACCTGCTCCAACATCAATGAAATGATGTAGACCCAAACCGGATCTAGGTGCTATTCTACCATAACAGTTTTCAGGTAGTTTAATTGCTATATCTGTCTTAATTAATTGTCTGCCAAATTTCTGTACTACATAATCATAGGCACTACATAAATCAAAACCAGCAGCTGAAGGTGAGCTTCTATGGGAGAAAAGCGTTTTCAGTTAGACGCACGAACCCTAGTTGAGACTTCGACACTAAAAAATAATAAGTTTTACATTAATTAAAGCTGTTTATGATAATAATTATGTAAAGTCTAGCTAAACAGAGAACTTACGTTAACACCGCAAGGTTTCCATTCTCTGCTCCATAAAACAAGTACTTATTATTATTTTAAAAGTGCGATAGAAAACTTGTGTTAACACCGCAAGGTTTCCATTTTCTATCACACTGGTCTAAAATAAATTACTAAAACAGAGAACTTACGTTAACCGCAAGGTTTCCATTCTCTGCTCCATAAAACTAAGTAACTTATTATTATTTTTAAAGTGTGATAGAAAACTTGTGTTAACACCGCAAGGTTTCCCCTTTTCTATCACACTATTTTATAGTTGTACTTACTTGTTAAGTGAGAAGCGGACGAGTAGAAGTCGAAAATTGAACTTGATCAACTCTCTGAAGAGGAGAACGCTATATACCCATCCAGAACTGACGTTTGAGGTTAAAGGCGAACACGTGTTGATAGAAATTTACAGTTTTAATCATTCTAAAGGTTTAAGGTGACCACGTGTCGACAAAATGTAGTAAACAAGGGTAAATAAAGGACAAATAAAAATGTGATATTATCAGGGGAGCAGACGTTGCAAGCGTGTTTCGGTGCATAATCACTGTTAGCGGAGGATCAAACAATACCGCTTACTTTAAAATTAAATTGGTTTGTTAGATAAAACATTTATCAGAGGTCAGGTCAATTGATATCAAAGCTTAGTAAAAATGAATATTATAAACCCAAACATCTTCTGAGCTGTTGAATCTTTCACCACTTCTATCTTTATTGGGATGTTACAACAATATTAAAATTAATACCTCAGTAAAAAGTTATATTTATATTAAACCATATAGATATATATACATAAAATTGTTTAACTAGTTAAATCTTCAACAATCTTTTGTTCTTTCTCTGCAATTTGAAGTTTACGACACTGAATTGTACCAATCATCTTCTGAAACTCTCTTCTAACTTGATTAAGACATCAAAACAAAAATTATAAAATTTTTTTTTTTACAGTAAATCCTTCACAAAATTTTTATCTTCTCTCAATTATAAGTTTTATGAAAAAGTTGTAACCGGTCTCAAAATCTTCATCCTTAGAAAGCTAGCTGCACACTACTTGAAACTGGAGAGTCTTGTTCGCAGTTTGTTTGTATCCGTTGGACGTGAAACCTGGGTGCTTTGTAATAGTTTGAATCACCCCACGTCTCAAGTCGAAGATGAAACGAAAGAGCTCTGAATTCGTTTCACCTTCCGTCTCTCGTAGAATATTTGATACCTATTTCTCAAAACTCTTAAATTGTAAGCTTTTCTTTGTTCTTCTGACATTTTAATGTTTTTTTTCTCTCCAAAAGTGGGATGAAAGTAACAAGATATATTATCAACTTCAATGGACCTAGAGGTGAAGAATTCGCCGATACGAACCGGGCGCCGTGCCGATAACGAAAACGTAAACATTAGTAGCGACCTCGCGGGCTCTTATCTAATTGTTAATTTAATCGAGGTCACATTGCTTTTTAAATTGGGGCGTCAAGGTTATCTGGCACGGGCTTATCTTAAAATATGCGGAAATGTCAAAGGTTATCACTGATAAGGAACCCCCCGCAGCGATGATAAAAAAAAAAAAACAGGGGTCTAAAGGTCCTGTCCCAGAAACCTTACACCTTTATAACTACTAAATATTTTAATTAAATATAATATACCAATAATGTACAAGTAAATATTAGTTTTTATCTGTTAACCATGTAGTAATAAATATATTATTATTTGCTGGACGTTTTCTTCGATTTAAAACTAGATTAAACAGTATTTATAATTTTTAGTTTTTAAGTGCCACCCCTAAGTAAAATTCACGCACCCCTCGGCTTATCCATACTGATTTGCATCCCTCGTTAATTGGCTTGTTCGTTCTTTGTTGATCTAATATTTTCTCTATAGTATCCAATTTCCTCACGTTGTGTATATTGTGTGACCCACCAAATCTCTTCCTCGTTACCATTACTTTGAAGTTGCCATCTCCATTATTGTGTGTACTTTTCTTGGACTCCTGTACTTTACTTTGATGTGTCTTATTCGTGCAACTTGTGTTCTCTAGGACAAGAAGCTTATAAAGTGCACCTAGTCCTATAAGTCCCTTTGCGCTGTTTCTTATAGTGCTACAGAATTATTCTGGATAGGTATGGTTAGTGTGGTAGGGCCAAGTCATGTCTCCTAGAAAGAAGAAGAAAGCCAGCTCCGGAACCCCAGCTTTCTCCAGTCAAAGCAGGGGTGGCTCACCCTTATGTTGAGGCTAAACAAAGAACCCCTTGAGGTTAGGGAGCGCCGGCAAACCCCACCAGCTCCAACAGTCATCTCTCGCAGTAGATTAGACCTATCGAATTTCCCTTCCTCCCAGAATCTTGAAATTTGCGGTTAGTGATGTGCCGATCCGTGACTTCCATAATGTTTGTCCAGATTTCAAGTGGAAACAATTTAGTTTTTGTTGTGACCAGTGTTTGTTTCTAACTGGAAGACTAGAAACACATCCTATATAGTGGACCCCTGCTGGTCATAGTGGGGCATAAGTTATGTAATTTGTCTCCACCAGAACATGGAAATAAGATGAAAATACATTTATACCATCCAATTTTGAAGATTCTAGCCCGGCCCTCCCCTCCCCTGGGAACTTCTCTTCTGGCCCTTTCGTGCACCCTGGTCCAAAGATATCTCTTTTGGCTTTGCTCGTGATGAAACACCTAAAAAAGTGAGAAGTAAAAAGTTGGTGTTTTCGATGGACGAATTGCTCCTATAAAAAAGAGGTGATAAACTGGCCATATTAGGCAAAGAAAAAAAATTCAAAAAATTATAAAATATTATGACCCATTGAAAAACGAGTAATAAATACATATTAATTTTCTCTGCAAACCATATTTGCTCGTACTGTTTTTAATTATACGAATTATTCCTGAAAATTGCTTACGATCTGTAAACGTTAGAATGAAATATGGTAAATTGAAAACAACAAAACTATTTTTTTTACTATTCAAAAAGTTCAAAAAGTTTTTTTTGGTCACTAAAAGCAATTAAAAAAATTTCATAGTTGAACTATTGACTACTTTGAAGAAATTCGTATATGTTTGTTTTATTCAAATTCCAAAAACCAGATTTGTTCTAAGGATATAATAGAGAATTCTTGACCAGTGGTTTTAATTGTGATGTATATTACAATAATTTAAAATATGAAAATTGTAAATAGAAATGAAGTTCGAAATATGGGGCGAAGTACAATAAGCGTTTACCAACATATACACCTATCAGTAATAGTCGGTATTATCTAATTTGGCTACTTCGATGAGGTTTTTAAACGGTGTGAAATACAAGTAAGTATAGTTTTAGAATCAATAAGGGAAAATACCTTTAGTTTCAATTGAAAACTTTCAACCGCTTATTTTGTTGACTCAACAGTGTTACTTGTTCCACAAAGACAATAAAATTGAAGAAAGTTCGATGTGATCTATAAAAAAGTTTACGCCGAAACCCCCCACTTTTTTTAAGTACACAAAAACAGAGCTCTAAGAAGAAGTTGTATTTGCAGTAATGAGATCTTTCGTGTCTCGCTTCATTTCTGAATTTTTTGGCCTTTATCATTTAAGAAGTACGACCAGACATAAAAATGTATTTTATGAGACATATACATATATGATAATTGTTATATTTCTACTATCTATGAATTATTATAATAGGAATTCTAACGGAGAAAAAGAAATACAGGTACACATTTTATTTAAAGGCGCCCCCTTTTCAGCTTTATTCTAACTATCCTCATGTGATCACTGGGTCGGCGCGAGGATCTTATCAAACAGAGCGAGGGAGTCATATACCATTCAAGGTCTCATGGTGTATCTATAAACAAAAAAAATAATTATTGCAATAAACACAAGTTTATGAACCATGTTTAATTTTTACTTACAGACAATTCTATTATTCTGTGACGCTTTCTGAAGTTTTTAAACTTTTTCTTAAAGCGAGTTATTTAACAAGTTTCTTATGTAATATTTAAATTATATAGAATGCTTGAGGTTTTAAATACAAAATCGAAGTAATAAGTAGTGTGTTTTATGTGAAAGATAATATACAAGTTTTTTGTGAAATTCTCTTTCTTACTCCATTGCCTGTCCAATTAAATATCAATCTGTTACATAATTACGATAAATGTAATTTCAATATAAATTTTTTTATAATTGTTACTAGATTATTTTATTTTAAATAAACAAATATAATGTCACAAACCAAAGTTCGTTTTAGAAGTTATTTTTAATCACAGACATTTTTATATTATCCACTTTGACAGTTTAATTTCCCTTATAATATCGAAAAATAAATACTCTAAAGTGGTAAAAAATATAATGCTTAATGTATGTCTTTAGGATACAAATATGCCTGAGATATAACTTCATAATATTGTATATAGAAGAAAAAAGAACTATTAATGAAAAGGTTGGTGCGTTATTTCAGCTGACGACGAAAAACTGTATCCAAAAGTATTTGCCTTTGATGTTGAAGAGCTTAGCTTTTATTGGGGATTTAATGTCAGCAATATTGTTTTATGTAAATGTTGTATTGAAGAAGGAACATAGTCAAAGATTCCCTAATAAAAAGCATGTATATTTATTCATGGGTCCAAATGTTTATTTATGAGTCACTCTCAAACGTCCTTTGTTGTATTGGTTCGTGACACTGTATTATAGACCTGAATCACTATTCAAAAGCTTTCAGGACTTATTAGAGGGTAAAATTAGATTCCCTTTGAACCACTTGATGTATAAAGTTTCTCAAACAGAAGTCTAATTTACTCTGTTAAAGAGTTTATTCGATTGTCTGGAAACACGAAGCAATCAATGCTAGGATGTACGTCGTTAAACAGCCAAATCGCGGTTCTGGTGTTAACTTTAGTAAAGTTCATATCACCTGATTGATCTGTGGTTGCAGAGGAGAGTATCCTTAGGTCATATAAAATAACAAATGGGTTTTATTAAAATTGGTTACAAGTTTTTTTAAAAGTCACTATACCTGGTCATGTTATTCAAGACCCATTCCTAGTTAATGTCGCTATGCCGATATATAAGGGACTTTTTTGTGATGGTGAGAATGTGCTACCTTTAAAATAGTTAACTCACTTGCAGCTTTTCAAAAGGAAAAATCGGCCTCTCCTTTTTTATAAAAAAATACTTCGGGAGAAGTTATGTAGCTAGAATACATTACATCTTCACCGCACTGCTTGATCTCGGGAAGTTGCCAAACTGTTGTTCTTCTTATACTGAGCTAGATGGAAACATCAAGTAGTAAAGCGCGGGTTTCTGACGACACTGCTCAAACCCCGAGAATCTGTCAACCAGTTTCAATATATTGTACAGTGATATACATGTCATATCACAATGAATGACGTAAGAAGTGCACCAGGACATATTGCCATAAAGCTTAACATGATCAATTGTTACTCTGATGTAAGACTACAATACAAATGGCCCTGATCCAACAAGAAAAAAAATGGTACGAAGAAATTAAATTTTCTCCTGTCCGTCAATAATTCATCTCATGGATGATGGTTTCATAGTTTTGGTAGTGCTGCTGTTTGATGTTGGTATTTCCAGATTCTTCGAACCAATTCTGATATAAATGTAAATGGAAAGGTGATATTAGATTTTCTTTCCATTTTCCTATGCATTTGAACCCTAATATGTAGAGGTGCAATGTACAGTACTATGGTATAATGAAACGTTATATTTGGGGTAGTAAATTCTGATAGAGATTTATACAAAGATGATATAATACCTGATTTTATTAAAAATCTTAAAAATGGACTATGTTGAAAACATCTTTGTTGTAGACCTCGAACTTTTGGAGAAGGAAGAGGAGGGAATCGAACCTATTGAATAAACATCGCTTTCAAATGTGAATCATGTAATTTAGGAATGGAATGGACCCATCCCACTTCAAAAACGATGAGAGAGTAAATGTTCTCGGACATTATTTAGATATCTCAAAATTTGGATCTTGGTGTAGTGTACAGGTATTTAATATTTATACCATTTAATATTGAATGGAATGTTTGCGTGTTGCAAAATAATGTATGAACTATAGAAGGAGTTTAATATGGAAAATAATATAAAATTGTGTTTAATGGAATTTATTAGTTCTAGTAAGTAAGAGTTATTAGCCTGTATATTTACAATTTGTAGGGTTTTTAGTATTTTCCTACAAATATATGGTAGCTGGAGATCCGTTGCAATCTTTTGATCTATAATGGAAGCTCCAAATCTCTGGTTAAATTCCAATGTGCTCCAATCTTTCGGAAAACTTCCAATTATTAAGTATTCCAAGCAATTGGGAATACCTTTCCAACTTCCTACAGGTAGGTAATGAAAAGGATCCTAGGCCTATGGGAGGGTTCCCAGCTTGTGAGAACTCCTAACTCATGTACGTCTTTGGCTACAAGGTCTCTGTGAGATCTACACCCTTTTGGGCGTTTTTATCTTCTGTGATCTCCAGAATCTGGAAAGTTTAATAGCCGTTACGCACTTTGGCATGATAATCATTCACTTGCCGATTTAAACCCTTAAATCTAAACCCTGACCATTGCGAAGCATTTATTTCTTAATTTCCATTTATAATCTAAAGAAGTCCTCAGCTGTGGAATTTATAATGTTTTTGTTAATTTATTGGTAACTAGCAACAGGTATTCGCGGTTGCCACGGAAAAAGAACGGGTTTTGAGCACTTCTGGTTTGAGTGAATTATATATGTACAGTTTATCTTTTTTCGACGATAAATAAATAAGGAAAAGTATTTTTTTTTACTGTAATTTTAATTTATTCTGGTCTTAGATAGCAATCTTATTTATGTAAAATGAGATCGTAACTTTGTCTGCATACATGTTGAAAATCACCGCGTAATTAATTTTTAGAAAAATGTATAGTTAAACGTAATTTTTATACGAAAGAATTCAAATTTTTTATGTATAAAACCTTTGGTAACAGCGACTACTGAAAATGTGAATTAAAGTTTACTATTTGAAGTTTACTAAATGATTTCAAGACTATTAATAATAAAGCAAATTAAAATAGTTTTCTAAATAAATTAAACGTGTGGTTTCTCTTGTCATAAAAAAAATGTTTTAAAAAAGAACAGTCGTTACATTCAACAGCTTTCCCTTTAATTAATAATATTTGCTTGCTGTTAATTTATTAAGAGACCAAAATGGATTGGTTCACAAAATTTAGAGACTAGTGGTGCGTAGGCGGAGGGTTTTTTGAAATAGGAATAGACATATATGTTAACCAGTAGCTCTAAGGACAAAACACACACACACACACTGTTACATTTTGAAATAACAGTATAGATAAAGCTGGGATCGGTCTCTATTTTCCCCATATACTTTTTTGGTCTAATGAAACATATTATAGTCATTAGCATTTAAAAAAAAAAATAATAAAATCACAGCCATTTATTTATTTAGTTTTTATATAAAAACAAAACCAATCAATGTATGGGTTATGGAAAAAATAAAATTTTTGAATTTAAAAAATATATCAAAACATAATAAATTGGAAATATATAACTCTGACACATAAAAGTTGATTTTTTGATGAAAGCTCCACTGTCTTCTACTGAATGAGTTATAAAAATTAAATGTGCTTAACTTTCTTAAATCTGACTAGTCCTCTAAAACTTTCTTTGTTTTAGAACTTTCTTCTGTCAAACTCTAAAACTTATGTCGAACTTACTTAGCCCTTGTTGTAAAAGAGAATTTTTAAAAGAAATGCACCCTTCGGTAAAGAGTTATCACACTATTGCTGGCTTTTTGCCAAATATATTAATATGTTACAGATTTTTTATTCCTGGAAAGATAGTTAGTAATATATTTGGATGCATTTAATTAAATTAATTAGAAATTTAAATTTCGTTTACGGCGTCGAAATTCTCTTATAATCCCTAATAATTTTTGACGATAGAAATTTTAACAACGATGTAGTTAATAAATACACAAATTAACAACTTCATTGGACAAATGTAATAGGATCATTTTTAAAAGGGGCTAAGCAAAACATGGGGGCTATGTCTCAATATTTAAAAAATCCTATTTATTATAAAATTTTAAACTCAAATGTTTATAAACGTATTTTTATTTAATTGACTTACTTCCAGTCTTATAAATTATTACTCCAATACAAACTACTACATAGAAATATATATATATATTTTAAAATTATATAAATATATATATATATAATAAATATATATATATATATTACAACACCCTTAAATTTATTCTATTCTAAATAATTTGCAAATTTATTTAATCTTTCAAATATATTTGTATTTTAATATCTCATCAATCATACCTCACCCCCTCTGTTTTGGATAAACTAATGCACAAATATTAATTAAATTTTAAATTTAAAAAATTTATTCATAATTAAACATTTTTCCCTCTTTCCAACACCAGTACAGTACAAGAACCACATTTAGCAGCAGTAAAGTGAAAAATTCTTCTCTTTACACCATTTAGAAAATTAAATCATTGACTTTTTTCTAATGTCATCACTTCCCTCTGGACATCCATCAGTAGTACAAATAAAGACCTGTGTTACCATATTTTGGGGACTATTTTCCAAAATTTCTTTAATACATTTTTGGAATAGAAACCCAAGGGAGTTTTTTCTACCCACTTGCAACACAAGACATCCTGCAGCAAAGAAAAAATCTTGGTGAGAAAGACATTTCACAAAATTCACCATTTTTTAACTTTAACAAAATTTTTAAATCAAAAGTTTAAAGAAAGGGGAAAATTTTAAAGTATAAGAACCTTTCCAAATTGCAAAATCTTTCTAAAAATTTACAACTAAAAATTGTTTGATAATGATTTATTAATAACTAACTGACCCGCGAACTTTCGTAACCGCCTTAAAGGGTCCCCAGCAAACCACATGGTGCTTGAAATTGCAAATAAAAGACAAAGTAAAAAATAAATCAAATTGGTCTTATGTGATTTTTTTCCTTCACAATTATCGAAATTTAAATAGAAAAACAAAATAAAAAACAAAGATTTTTAAATTTTTTAAAAGAATAAAAAACCACTTTAATTTATTATATTGATTCTCTTTTTAGTCAGTAATTGGGTTAAAATTTTTTTTGTTATTATCAAAATTAATTTTAAACAATTTTCCACACGGAAAGCCAATAAGTTGTCCAGAGAAAAAAGGTTTTTAAATTTAGTAAAACCTAAAATTTTCCTTTTTGATTTATTGTCTCATGGAAATGAAACGAACAAACATTGTTAAATTAAAAATTCGGGGAATAAATTCAAATTTGGAAAAAAATTTTTTATGGAACTTTTTTTTTTAAAAATCAAGTTTTCAATGCCGTTGGGGGCCATTTTGAACGTCCCAAAAATGATTTTTCCCTATTTTTTCCTTTAGTTTAATTTTCACTTTTGTATTTTAAAAATTTAAAGGGTTGGGAAAGCCGTAACACCTTCTAATGGGGTTCCCCAGAAAAAAAATGCTATGCTTAATTTTTCAAATAAAAAATAATAACTTTAAAAATTTTTTCCGTTATGGGGATTAAGACTAAAACCCACCAAAACCACCCAAAATTCTTTTTAAAGACTATAAACTTTCCTTTTGGGGGGGGGTTCACAGGGGTAAATTTGTTTTTTTTTTTCTTTCAGTAAATATTTTAATTCAGTAATAATTAAATCTTTTATTCCGCTTTTGGTGTGGATTCCCCTTTAAATAACTCCCCAAATGGGTAAAAACCCCAACCGACTTTGGTTAAAACCTTTTTTTTATTAGATTGGGTTTCCAAAAACCGGCCTATGAAAATTTTCTCCATGTTTATCCTTGTATTTGTTACATATATTTTTTTAAAAATTTTAAATATTAATAGAAATAATTTATCACTTGAATTTCAAAAAAAAACCCGCTTCAGCAATTTATCCCCAAAAATTATATTCTTAAAAATTAGCTCTTGGCATGCAGAAAAGAATTGGGGGGACACAACCTTGTCGGTTTTAAATGTTGGCCCCCAATTTAAACCAAAAAAAAACTTTTTATTTTTATTAATTTAAAATCCCCCAGAGCTTGTAGAAATCAGGTTTTAAACAAAAAACAAAAGTTGTGACGTTTAAAATTTTTTTGTAAATTTCCAAGAATTTTTCATCAAAGGTTAAAAAAGTTTTCAACAGATTTTGACAATCTAAAAAAATTAAATGTGTCCTGGAGAAAAATTAAATTTTGGTTTAAAATTTTACTTTAATTTAAAAAAACCAGAGTAAAAAAGAATTTATTTTGGAAATAAATATAAAAAATTGTTTATTGATTTTACAATCGACCAACTTTAACGCTATTTTCTGAGGGTTTTGGAATGGTTCCCAAAAAAGATAATTTCCTTTAAAAAAATTTTTGAGTTTTTGTTTGATTTTACTGAATTTTTAAAATTTAATGTGTTTAAAACTTTTAAATTTTTAAAATAAAACAAAATTTTATCGGAGTATAAAGAAATATGGCCGTTTTTATGTTTTACCTAAAAGGGAGGCAATTTTTACGGGACTTTGATCGGGTTTCAAAGTTTCAGGGGTTTTTTGCGTTTTCAAATTTTTTAAATACTTTTCCAACAGTCAAAACCTGATAAACAGATGTTTAAAAAAACACTGAAGATGAAAAAAAAATGTTCTTTTCCTTTGCTGGTTGATTATGCGGCATAAGTCCCCTTTTTTTTACCTAAAGAAATTTTAGGAATTTATATTTCCACCCAAAAGGGGTAGAAAGACCAATTCAATGGTGAATTTTATTTTTAAACTGTAAGATTACCAAGTTTTTTTAAATTTAACAAAAATTTTGAAGGCTTTTTAAAAAAAAAATTTTTCAAGAATACATTGAAAATTTTCTTAAATTCCTTTTCGGATTAAAATCCGTTTTGAAATGTTTGTAAAATTTTGAAAAACCTTTTTAAATTTTGAGTAACGAAAAATTAAAATTTTTTTCCCCAGAAAGAAATGAACAATGGTCAAGAGGGGGGTCGTATAATTTTTTTGCCTTTTTTAAACAACCTTAAGGATCTCCTCAAACTTCAAGATACAACCCCCCCCATTGGAAATAATACGTCAAAACTGTAAAAATGCAATCAAACAAATACTTTTCAAATTTAAAATATTAATTCCTTCGGTTGAATTGATCTGGTTTTTAAAATGACGTTAGCTCCCTTTCCTACCAAACGCCTGCCGGCTTTTCTTTGTTTGGATGGAAAGCCAAGGGGGTTTACCAAAAACGCTTTTCCCGATTTACGTTTTCCTTCAGAGAAGTTACAACCTAGAAGCTTCTTTCTTTAAAACCCCCTTTGTAAAAAGTTTATTTGGGGGGTCCGCTCTTTAAAAACCTAATTTACAACATTAAATTTTTTTATTTCGTAAAAAATGGAAAATTTTTAAGTAATAATTTTGGTTTGTCTTTTTTAAAAACCAAACATTATTAAATAAAAAAATAACATTTTGCTGTTTTTTTAATAAAATAAAGGCAAAATGTCAAACCAAAATTTATTTTTTTTACTGATTAACAGAAAAAAAAATGCACAAACTTTTTAAAGGGAAAAAATTTTACATTTTTTTTACTTTTTGGGAAATTGGGGAATTTTTTTTTTCAAAACATTTTTTTTTTTTTTGCCAACTTGGTTAAAGAAATTTAAAAAAATATAAATTTAAGTTAAACAATTTTCTTTTCGTTTATAATTTTAAAAAACATGTTAAATTTGAAACACCTTTCCTTTTTTGGCTCTGTTTTTTAACGGGTTTTCGAATTTTTAAACCCAGGGGGGGAACCCCTTCGGGGGGGATAAAAAAGTTCCTTTCCTTCTAGTTTTAGCTTTTTACTTTTTTACCCCAAATGGTTACCCTTTTGCTTTTAGTTAATTACCGATTTTTTTTATATTTTAAAATTTACCATAAAATAATTTAAATTGTTTTATTTTTTGTTTTTAAAAATTTTAAAAATTATTTAATAAAATTTGAATTTATCAAAAAAAAATTAAAAATAAAAAATATAAGTTATTGTTTTTTTTCTGACCCTTGGGGAATATGCCCAAAAACTTGGTAAAAAAATTAAAAAAATTTTTATTTAAAATTTTAAACCAAGGAATTAGATTAAAATTTACATTTAAAAAGTTTTACCCCTTAATTTTTTACTAAGGGGAAAAATTTAAAACAAAAATTTTTTGGGTGTTGGGTAATTTAAATTTATTAAATTTTTAAAAAGGGAAATTAATATACATTAAAATTTAAAATTTTTCTCAACAAAATAACCAAATAAAACCCTTGGGGTCAAAAGGTTTAATTTTGAGATGAAGAAATTTAAAAAAAATCAATTTGATGGTTCCCGAACAAAATTGATTGGGAAAAATGGGTTTTGGGGACATGTATTCAAATTTTTGCAAAAATTTAAAATTACGTTTATATTTTTTAAAAGTGTATGGTTGGTTAATAAATGTGTTTATTTGTTACGAAATTGATTTTTTTTTTTAAAAACTTGTTTAAATTTTTGTTTGGTTGGGACTTATTAAAAAAAATCATAGATTAAAGGGGGTAAAAAAATATAATTTGATAAAATTGAAATATTCCCTTTAGTTAATATATTTATTTAAAAAAAATTAACTTTATGATTTAAAATTTGAAGGAAAATATTTTGACCATATTTTTAATTAAATTTACAACCATTTTTTTAATGGTTGTTATTTAAATATTGAAAGGTAGTTTTTTTAATTTGTTATGGTAATTTTAATTGTATTTAAAATGGTTGACAATTGACTTTGAAATTAGAAAAATTTGGGGGCCAAAAAATTTAACTTTGAGAAATTGTGTAAATTTTGGCCTGTAAAGGGAACATCATAATTCCTTTCCGGGTCATTTGGGAAATCGCCAAATTTTTTTTATCCTTTTTATATCCATATATTCTGAAAATTCAAACAAGGCTTAAATTTCCTTATTTATAAAGAGTATTTGTCAGTATTCTTAATTTTTTTCTTGGGTTAAATAAAAAACAATTTTGATAAAATTATGAGGAAATATTAATTAAAAAATTTTTAAATTAATAAGTTAATTTGAAAACGGGGTTTTAATTTTTTACGGTATTTTAATTTTAAGACTTTTTACAGCATAAACTTTTTTTTAAAAATAATCTTTTGGGGAAAAAAAAAAAAAAATAAAAACCTTTTTTATGCGTTCCTAAAAAAAATGCAAAGTTTTAATAATTACATAAAAATATGAATTTAGGAAAAATTTTTAATTTTTTTTGAAAAGGTAAAAAATTTTAAATTTTAAAAAAATTTAGTTAGGAGTTCTTACAATACAAAAGTGGGGGGAAAAAAGATTTGCATTTCAAAAAATTTGCATTTATTTGAACTTATTAAAGTTGTAAGAATTAAAAATTAATATATTATTCAAAATACTGTGGGTTCGGTTTTTTTTAAAAATCCCCCCCAAATTGCCAAGTAAGGTGTTGGACTGGAACATTCTTCCCATTTTTCTTTAACCCCGATTTGGAAATTTGGGCCCCCAACCCCAAACAAGACTTTTAAACCCCATTCCTCCAAAACCTTTTCCTTTTTAATTTTTTTAAAAGGTCATTAACATCCCCTCCCTTTTCCTCTTTCTTTTATAAAATATTTTAAATTATATTTCGTTTTTTAGGTTATGGGGGTTCTTTATAAGCGCCAAAGTTTTTTGATACATCCTTTTTTTTTGGAACTTTTTTTTTAATTTTGTTTTGGGTTAAACCTGGCCCTTTTAGGCAAATATAATAACATTTTATTTTTGTTTAAAAATTTGTACTTCGTTAAAAATTCCTGCCCTTTACTTTTGATATAATAAATAAATTTTAAAATTTATAAATTTTTTTGGGATTAAATTTTGGCCTCCCAGGTGATTTAAATAACCAAAAGATTTTAAAATTTGTTAATATTTTTAAAAGATCCCCCGTGAAACCCTTTAATTTAAAATTTTTTAAATAAACTTGTTAAAAAACCTAAATTTGATTAAATTAGTAATTCAAACAAATAAAAAACAATTCAATTAAAACCTTTAAGAAAAAAAATTAAAAAAAATTACATTTTAAAAAATTTTTTAGAAAGTTGATAAATTGGGTAATTTAAAATTAAAGGACGAGTATTTTATATAACCCCGTTAGAGATTTTAAAATTTAATCTTCTGATTCCATTGGAAGGACCTATTCATAATTTTTGGGTAATAAATTGAATTATTTTTTTTTTTTTTTTAAATGTAAATTTTATAGTGAGCCAGTTGGTTGTTTTATCTAAGAATTAATGTATGTTATTTTTAAAAACCCCACTTTTTAGGTTTTTCAATTTTTGAAAAAAAATTTTTGAGGTTATTTTAAAAGTAATTAAAATAAAAAACCCGATTTTTGAAAAACCATTCCCTTTTCTTTTTTTGGTTGTTGAATTTTTCAATCCTAATTTTTTAAGGGGAAACGGTTTTTTCCGGAACAGTTTTTATTTTAAAAAAAAGGGTGGTTTAAGACAATAAGAGTTTGTGATGTTTCCGTAGTTTGTTTTAAGATTAGCGTTGTGAGGGTTTTCTTTATAAGGGAAAGGGTTTGAAGTTGACAAACCATGGTGGTTTGACCCCTATTCGTCCCCCACCTTGGTAAGATTGTTTGTTTTCCCTTTGATTCCCCTTGTTTTTTTTCCGGGAAGTATTGCAATTCGAAAACGTATGTTTTTTGATTTTCTTGTTTTGCGTGGCAAATGTCCGGAAAAAATCCTGTTTCCAAAAAATTATTTATTGTAAATAAAAGATAAAAAGTTTATGAATTAAAATAAAATTCGAAATGTTAAACTTAAATTTTCTGGAGCATTGTTCAAAAATTTCATTTCCCTCCTGCTTTTTGGGTCAAATATATTATTGTGGTTTTTTGGGTTAAGCGAAATTTGTAATGAAAAAATTAAAAAAACTGTTGGGCAAGAAACAATTTGAAATTAAAAGAAAAAACAGAAACAAGAAAAATCAATGCTGTAATTGGGTGGAAATGTACCCGGTGGAAGGTAAACTTGATTAAATGTTTTGTTGCGGACAAAAATTTGCCAAAATATCAGAAAAAATTATTTTTCAATTCCCTTATTTTTTAACGGGAAAAAAAAAATTTGGGCTAAGAAAAAAATGAAAAAAGTTCCTTTAAAAATTTAATTTAGAGCAAAAATTGTAAAAATTTGGGGCATTTTCCCCGGTTTTTAAAGAACCTTACATTTTTTTTAAAATTAAATGACCAATAATATAAATGAAACCCTAATAATTCCCAAATATTTTTTATTTGATAAATGAACGAATTAAAAAAAAATCCAAAATTTTTTAATTTAAAAGACTTAAAAACCTCCTTTTCCCAACAAATTTCAAAAAATTTTCTTTGTTTTAAAATAAAATTAAAAAAAATAAAAAAACCCTTTTTGCGGGGGTTTCATAAATTTGAAATATAGCCATTTCAGTTTTTTTGGGAAAATTTGAATTTTTTTAAAATTTTGTTCAAATTCTGTAACTTAAATTTTCCACGAATAGTTCTTATGGTTTATTCCCCTTCATGCCCTTTTTTAGCAAATTCCCTAAAAGTTAAACTAAAAAACTTGCCTTTGGTGGTAAAATGTGGTGGGACTCATTCCATTAAATACGAAAAATACCGATAAAATGCCCTTTTTTGTGGGTTCCCAAAAAAGTTAACCCCCCCCTTTCTTAGATTAGGCCTAAAATCCCCTTCCTTTTTAAATGTTTTTGCTCACCTAGGCCAAAAGTGGACAAAATTTTGAAAAAAAGTTTTTAAAAACCAATTTAAAATTGGGCTTTTTTTAAAAACCAAAGCCCAAATTAAAACTTTGAATCAATCTCAACAAATTTTTAAAGAAAATTTTTGGTCTAGAGTTGGACTTATTTGATTAAAAAATTGTCACCTTTTTGAAAGGATAATAAATTAAAATTTTAAAAAATTACTTATACAGGGGGTATCCGTAACTTCACTTATTTTCAATGAAATGTTTAAAAATTTTATTTCTGAAAAAACCCGAATCATGAACAATTTTGTCTAGGTTTTTATTAACGCTTATTTACACAACAGATATTTAAATAACACCCAAACACCACCCCAACCAAAAAACCACCCCACAAAACCACTCTGGAAAAATTGTTTTTTTAAATTTTTTTTTTTTAAATTTTAAATTAAACTTTGCGGGGGAAGGGGAAGGGGGATTTGGGAGGTATTCATCCCCTCTTTATTTTTTTTTCATTTAAAAGTATTGGAAGTTTAGTTAATTCTTTGGTTTCCCAAAACAATATTAGTTTTCTGATCTTCCCTTCCATTTAGTTCAATTTTTAATAAATATTTTTAAAAAACTTTATTAAAAAACCCCGAAAAATTTAAAATTTAAAAATGGCCTCGAAAAAGGGATTTGTTGACTAAAAGGTAAACCGGGGAAAAATTTTAAACATGAAGACAGATTGTTGGAAAAATATTTTTTATGATTTGATCAGAAACATTAGTAAAAAATAACTAGGAAAAGCAAATTTTATTTTTCGACCCATTGGTCCTTTTTCTGTCAAAGTTTGGAAGGGGTTTTTTTGTTTTTTGAAATTTTAAAACTAAAAATTTTTAACCCAATAAAAAATTAAGATAACGTTTGGGCTTTTAAATTTTTTTAATTAAAAAAATTGAAAAATTTTTAAATATTAAATCACAAAAATTTAAAAATTAATTTTAAAAATAAAAGGGGGATTTTTAAAAAAATTTTTTACCGTTTTAAATCCCGGGTGTTTTTAAATTTTTGGATAGGGTTTTTTCCTTTAAATTTGTGGGATGAGTTTAAAAAGGGGTGTATCTAGGTCTTTTTTTAAAAATATGAAAAAAAAATTTTAAAAAAGCGTTAAAAAAAACAAAACACCATTTAAAATTAAAGGAAATTATTTTACTTGTAATTTGTATAAAAAAAAAAAGAAAATTTTGGGGGGCCAAAAAAATTTAAGTTTTTAAAATTTTACCTTTTTACTTTAAAAAAAAAAATTTTTCATTTCCCCTTGCAAAAAGGTAATCAAACCTTTTTTGGGAAAAAAAGGTGGGCAAAACGGTTTTTTGAAGGGGAGTAGGGGGGAAGGGTACCCTATTAAAAACACTTACACCCTATAACCCCTTTTAAAAAAAATTTAAAACAAAATTAAAATTACTATTTATAAAAGGTGTATAAGGCGAGCCAAATTTTATATTTTAACAATAAAAGTTTTCGGGAAGACCTTCTATTCACACCTTTATTTTCCCGTTAATTCTTTTTATTTTGGTTTTTAAAGGGCTAATTTAAAAATACGAAAAGTAAATTTTTAACTTAGGAAAACCGGGCGGGATACTTACTATTTTTAAAAGGGTTAAAAAAAAAAAATTATAGGTAATTTATGTCCCCGAATAATTTTAGTTCCAATTGGTTTAAAATTATTAATTTCTGGCTATTAGGTTTTTAAAAAATTGAAATGAAATTTAATTAACAATTTGTAACTGTTTTGGATGATTTATTTTGATATTTTTTCACACCCTTAAATAGACTTAAAGATAGGAAAGGAGAGAATTTTTTTAATCTTTCCAGATTATTGTAGCTTTAAAAAATAATTTTTTTGGGTAAAAAAAAATTTGTAAAAAAAATTTTAAAAAAAAAAATTTTTAAAAAAGTACAAAAATATGTAAAACATGTACAAAAAAAAATGAAATACATCTTAACTTTTTTCCTAAAAATTGTTATTTTTTTGTGTTATGTATTTTTTAAAGCAAAATGCAGTTACTTCATAATGTTACAGCAAAATTTAATATTTTTACCTTAGTCACCTTTTGGGGCCAGGCCAATTTTTCAACATTGAAAAATTTTGGGCCCCTTTAATGGCTTAATTCTGGGGAAGTGACAATTTTTTTTTTTTTGTTTACGGAGGGGTTGTGACTCGAAATCAAAAATAAATAATTAAAAAAATTATACACTTTATTGGATTTCAACGTTATGCGTTGCATTGTCATTTAAAGGGGGGGATTTCATTTCTTTTTTTCAAATTAAGCTTGAAATAAAACTGTTTTAGTGCTGTTGGGAAACCATTTTAAAAAATTTTTAATGACTGATTTTTATTTGAGCATTTTGAGTTTTAATGTGTACCTTAAGATAACTGTAAATAAAATGGAACTCCATAAAAACAAAAAAAAAAAAAAAAAAAAAAAAAAAAAAAAAAATTTCCCTATGGACAAGATATCAATTAATTTTAGAACCTGAAAAAAAATTGGGAAAACAAATAAAAACAGATTGTATCGTTTGTGTAGAAAAAACGTTTGTAAAATGTCGGGAAGAGATTCGTTTTTTGTTCTTCGGGCAATTTAAACTGGATCCCCATGTTTGTTTTTGTTGCAATGAGAGAATTTACGATCCATTTAACAACAAAACCAAATAATGAAACGATTCTTTAAAAATTTAATGAGATAGCAATTTACCAGGTGAGATCAGAGTATATGTAAAAATTTAAATTTATATTTTGTTACATCAAAAAAACAATTTCAATTTTTCCCCAATTTAAAATAAACTTTTTTTAAAAAAAAAAAATTTTAAAAAAAAATAAAAAATTTTAAAGAATAAAAAAAAAAATCCCATCTTTTCACAAAAGGGTATGAAAATAATTAAATTTTTTTTTAAAAAGAAACTTACTTTTTTTTTGGCCCAAATTAACATTTTTTAAAAAATTTTTTTATTTTTAAAATTTTTAGAGATTTAAAACTAAAAAGGGTTTTTAAATACTATTTATAAAAATAAATTTGAAAGGGTTTTGGGTTTTTTAAAAAGAAAAATAATTTTTATAAAAGTTTGAAAATAAAATTTTTTAAAAAAAAATTTTAAAAAAAAATATTTTAAATTTTTTTAAATTTTGTGGTAATTTATTAATGGCTTCAATAAAATTGACCATTTATTTTTTTACGGAAAAAAGTTCAAAATTTTAAATTTTTCAAAACCAAAAGGGTTTCAAATTTCCCAAACCCCTTTTTTGGACCTTTATGTTTGTTGGGGGAAAAAAATTCAAAATTAAAAATTTTTGAGACTTTTTTTTCTTTTAAAAAATTTCTTGGATAAAATTTTTTTTTAAAAAAAATTTTTCTAAATTTTTTGGAAATTCCCAAAAAGAGGATTTAAAAAGGGGGTTTCAAAACTATAAGGAGTAATTTGGTTTAATAAAATTTTCTTTAGGGAAAAATAAATCTTCAAAATTGAAAAACCCAAAACCCTTCCCCTTTTTTTTTTTCCCCAACCCTTTATATTTTTTTAAAAATTTCTTTTGGGACCAACCAAAATTTTTTAATACATAGTTTTTTAAAAATAAAATTTTAATATTAACTACCAAAATTTTTAAAAAATTCAGTAAATCAATTACCCTTAAAATTTTAAAAAAAAATCGAGTAATTTTTTATTATAAACTTTTTGTAACGGGAAGTTAAAAATTTAAAAGGGGCCCCCTTTTAAAAATTTAAAAAAAAAATTTTTAAAATGATTTTAAAAAAAAAAAATATTTTGTGTAACCTAAACCCTTTTTTCTAAAATTCCAATTTTTGGGAAAAAGTTTGGGTGTTTTAACCTACTGGGGTTTTTGCAAAACCCCTTAAAATTCCCGGCCTTAAATTTGTCTGGGGTTATAATTTTCCCCCTTTCCCATTTTTTGGCTTATTTTAACCCAACTTTTTTTACTTTTTATAAATTTTTTAAAGTGGAAATTTGGGAAAAAAAACAAATTTTTTGGAATTGCTTGTGCCCAAATTTTTTTTTCCCGGCTTTTCCCCCCCCATTCCTAAACATTGGCGGATTTTTTTGATTGTTTTTTTAAAAAAATATAAACAAAAATAAAAACGGATTTCCAAAATAAACAATTATTATTATATATATATTATATTTATTATATTTTATATAAAAATAATTTTAATTTTTAAAAAAAAAAAAATTTTTTAAAAATTAAATTTTTTTTTTAAAAAAGGTTAAAAAAATTTACTTTTTAAAAAAATTTTTTATAAATTTCTTAAAAAAAACCCCAAAACTTATAAAAATTTAAATTCTTTTAAACAAATAAAATTTGAAAAAAAAAAAGGTCGCCCAAATTTTCCCTTTTATTTTTGTTGGGGTTAATTTTTTTAAATTTGAAAAAATTTTTTTAAAATTTTTTAAAAAAATTTTAAAAATTTTTAAAATTTTAAAAAAATTTTAAATTTTTTTTTTTTTTTTAATTTTAAAAAAATTTTCCCCTTTTTTTAAAAAAATCGTTTTTAATTCTTTCCCAAAAAAAAATATTAAATTTTGGGTTTTTTTGAATTTTAAATTTTCACGTTATATTTGAAAAAATTTGGAAAATTTTTTTTAAAGACTTTGTAAAAAATTTTTATTTTTATTTTAAAAAAAACCCCCTTTAAAAGAGGTTTTTGTTTTTTTTTTGAAAAGTTGTTTTTTAGTTTCTTTTTGAAATAATGATTAAAATAAAGTATAGGCTAAATACTTATAAAACTTAGCATAATTTTAAATCTGTTTAGCGTATACGTTATGTTTGTGCCAAATCTTCTGAGATAGAAGAGAAGTACAGGATTAGTAATAACCGAATGAGTCAGCTAGTCAGGGGGTTCCTTTGACATAAAATATCAATTTATTGAGATTTAATGTCAAGCAGTATTTTTTATGTAAATTTTGATTGAAGAGGCAGATTAAATAGACTCCTAATAAAAGCATGAATATTTATTCATGAGTCCTATGTTTATTCATGAGTCAATCTCAATTTCCCTTGGCTATTGGAACTGTATCAATCTGAAAACTAACTAAAGCGTCAGACCTATAAAACGATAAAAAAATCTTCTTTAATCACTTTTTATCAAAAGGTATGAGTAAAACACCATGTGTCACCTAATTTGCTTTACTGAGGTTCAATGCAAACAGTTATAGCTCATTTCTTATTGACAGATAGATCGACGGGCAAGCATTCGGAAAAGAACTTTGAACATCCACGACGAAACAAAAAAGAAATAGTGTCAGCCTACCAGTGTGCTCAGTAAAATTCCATGGTTGGACTTGCACCATCATAGAACCATTCTTGTACACGTAGAAATGAATTTTCAAAGAACATTAAAGTCTAAAGATAAAATCTTTATCGAGTATCTTGCCACATTCTCGTTTGTTCATTAAAATATTCCTTCTATATCAGTTGTTAATTAGAAAATTCCACACGGCAAAGTCAAAATGCCAAAGGGTAACGTTTTAGATAAAATTCTAAAATATACCGAATTAATGATATTCACTTAAAAATATTCCAATAAAGAGCAATGTTTTTGGACCCAAAGTCGGGTTTAAAAGAAATATTTTTTTGGGAATATATTAATAGAGATATAGGTGTTAAGTTAAGTTTTTAAGACTCTTTTTTTTCGGCTTTGGGTTTGTATGACTACTACTGGTTTTAATAAATTATATTTCCCACAAAAACGGTTGAGTTTGGGGAGGGAAATTTTTTAATTTCTTGTAATTTAATCCGAATTTTTGGTTTTTTCTAGTGTCAGAGTTTATTTTGTTTGATACTCCGTTTAAGAAAATATCACGGGGTTTTTGAGGGCCCTTTCTAATTTCGCTTAAAAAATTTTCCCAAAGGCCAGGGCCGAAACCCAGCAAAGGCTGGCTATAAAAAAATATAGTAAAAAAAAAATGGGTAATAATTGCTGTGCGTTTTGGGCCTAAAAAACCTGTTTAAAAAATAAAATTTTGGCACGATGAAATTTTTGTTAATTTAATCTTATAGAGTAATATAAAGTCCATAAATGAAGGTTTTGATTCTATATCAAAAGTAAGCATATAGTTTTATAGAATGTTTAACGGTCTTTGTAAGCCATACGATTTGGCGTAAATAAACTTGGTTATATTTTATTAATTTACAATACTGAAAACTGTGAAATATAAGCTTTCACATATAAAATATTAGCATTTTACCTAGACTTCGTTCGCAATTACCTCCTGATAACAATGCCACGGTGTAACGTTTTAGATAACATTCTAAAATATACCGAGATAAGTGATATTCTACTTAAATATATTCCAATAAAGATTTTTAGTATGCTGAGGTGTTCTGCAAACCACATCAAAATTATAAAAAGACGCACGTTATACGTACATGTAATTTATTATAAAGTGGTCTAACACTCAAGCTTTAAGTTCAACCAGAAATTTATTTTAAAGTCAAATATACATCGTAACTTAGCGCCTTCAAATAATGTTTTGCTATTTCATATAAGTAAATGACTAGTTATTGCAGATTAAGAAGTGTAGGCGCTTTCAAAACTTATATCTTTTATCTTCTAAATTTAATTTGTAACTGCTTAAATTTGTTAACCTAAAACATTCTCGAATCCACTGGAGGACACAAAAAAATTCAAAAATCAGTCCAGCAGTTTAGGAGTTCAGTGACATAAATACTCACACAAGAACAATAATATAATATATTGATATGTAATATAATGTTCCCATAATGTAATATAATAAGATAAAAATTTACAATTACAAATAAAGAAATTTACAAGCATAATATTTTTGAGCTATATAACTATACGTCACGTGCGTTCAGAGAAACGGAGCAAAAATAACAACAAAGTTGTAGTTCGTGTGGAAGAAGAGTTTGGGTGCGTTTACTGTCAGAGAGATGGATGCGAGTTTTTGCCTGTACCACCTACAATGCAAGTTAAATTTAATACTATTAATGTTTAGTTAAGCAACTCTAAAGCACTTTGATAGTTGAAAATTATATAATCAAGACCTTTAAGTACATGAATAATGTTAAAAATTAAATTTTTCCAAATAGACTGCGGTAAAACATTTAGTTTCCTGCAAACAAGGTTTTTGGAGATTTTAGCGGATGTGATCAGATTACGAAAGTCTCATTTGTCTGTACTTGTATTAATTTAACGTTGCCTGTAGGATTAAAATGGTGGAACTAGTTTTTGGGTGAGTATTTTTTAAAATTGCATAGTCACAGGGCTTTAAAATGTTATTCCCTGGTGATATCAGTTATAGAGATTATAATATATTTGTAATAATTAGTAATTTTACTATTCCATGAAAATATAAACGTTAAACTGTACATAATTTCTTCTTTATATTCTGAGTTATTACTGGAAGTAACCTCAGTTTGGTTTACCCTTATAAATAAACATTGCAATGTCAAAAGATGAGAAATTAAAACAAACTTGACATTTTAAAATGAATATTTGATTCTGGATAACGATAAGATGGTCAAAACGGCACGCGGCATGGCGCACTATCTTATTTGTGAACCGGCCAGTAAAGTTCACCTTTTCGTAATTGTCACCTTCATAACTTAGACATGAATGTTATAACTTTTGAATGGAAAATCTCTTCATTATTTATAATTTAATATACTAGTATTCCACATTTTGAAACAATAGAAACCGAGAACAAATATCTCCAATTAATATACTGTAACAAATTCTCATATTGAACTTCACTCAATTGATAAAAAGTTCACACGTTCATTCATTGAATATAATTGAACTAGTTTTAGTTTTATAATAGTACGACAGTTATCGTGTTCAATCATATGTATTCAATCGTTTTCAATATTGTTGCCATGTTATTGTTTGCTTATCATATGTTTTTAAGATTGTCGCTGTCATCTCGACCTTTATAAAGACTGAAAATGTAATTTAAGAATCATCATAAGTAACCTACAATGAAAAAACTTTCAAATTTTATGAGCTCTGCGATGCTCAATAGCTGAGTCATATCTATTCCCTTTACAATACTTTGAATAATCACCTTCTTGTAATCTTAAATTGGCTCATACAATTCTAGAGGATAACATAAGTTTTATCATTCTAAAATTTAAAATTATGTATATTTCACCCTGTAATGTGTATTTGCCGAGATAAAATCATTTGCAAATATATAAACTGCAACCATCTTGAAACTGTTTATTTAAAATACAACCTATCTCATTAATAC
>NW_025779705.1:0-57516 GCF_021130785.1 Homalodisca vitripennis
AGAATTTCCATAACAAGTTATTTAAGTGAAAACGAAAACAAGTTAATCTAAATAGGCCTCCAACCGGTTATATACTTAGGAACTTAAAATATTTGTATGAAATGTTAAAACCAAATTTGTATAATTTGCTCAGTCATCCAACACAACCTGGAGTAACAGATTTAGACTTCATTATATATGGAGTGATATAAAAACTGGATCTAAGGGACACTGCGTACTCAATTACGTGCTTGCATGGCAAAACTGACATATCTTCAGTATAGAAAACTTGTGATTATTAAAGAATAAAAAAGAGAATCTAATTCGGATTATACTTGGAGTACTTTAACAATACCAATTACTAGCTTATCAAACTACTCGTATATGTACATCTACAAAAGAAAAAATTTCAGTTTCAGATCGTAAAATACAATATTGAAGTGGAACAGAACAGATTCTCGTTTGTGACACACAAGCAGTCAGAAATGACAAACTCCGAGATATTAATCTTGCAATGAATGTATATTTATGCAAAATTGTAATAATGATTTATAGCTGTAATAATTAAGTGGATAATAATTATCCCAGAAAAAATTAAACTCATAATATTATTGCAGTGTATTTATAATTAATTAAATAAATACAGTGCTGTTGGATACTGGAGAGCGTACTTCAGGTTACTAGTAATTATCTTTGAAAAACTATTTATCTTGGTTATTTAATTTGCAAACTTGTATAGAAACATTCCTTAGTTTTAAATATTTAAAGGAGATTGTTACTCATTAATTAATATGTCATTCAAATAATAAATGTCTAGTCCATTAGAAATGTACGGTAATAGAAAAGGCAACAAATAAAAAAAATATTAAGGTTCAATTTATTAATATTGACGATAATTTTAAAATTGCGAACAATTAAATAAATGTATACTTTAATTTATCTAATAACAGTTTGTAATTTAAGGTTATTTAATGACTAGAGCTAATTTAGTTATCTGATCATGTTGATGAAGGTCGCTGCTGCCCTCGTGGCGTCGGACGTTGGGGTGATTTACCCCATTGCTTGAATATACATTTACGGGTATAAATGAAATGAAATGAAATGAAATGAAATGAAATGAAAAATGAATGAAAAATGGCTTTATTTGCAGAGGCGAACGTTAGGACTTAAAAGTCCTCTCTACCACTTAACCTCTAAACAAAACAAACAAATTAAAATATAATCATACCTATTACAACATTGTAAACTGTCACTTAAACTAAATCACTTTAATAATTAATTACATATTGGATGTAACATAATAATGTATATATATAAATTATAATTAAAATTAACCATTTTTAAACTCTAACATAAATCTCTACAACAGGCAACTAATAAAACTATCCTATCCTAATCAGCTTTCATTCCCCATCCACGCCCCTTACATACAGTTACCACAAGTGTGACCACAAGAACCACCAACCGTCACTCCCGCCGAGTCCGCAGCAGAAAGGCCCTAACCTCCGCCCCAAAGCGATCGAGCTTGTCAATATTTCTGATGTTGTCTGGGAGAGCGTTCCACAATCGACATGCGGAAACAGTGAAAGATTTTATTATATAAGGTTGTCCTATGAATTGGAGTTGATAATAAAGATGCACCCCTACGAGTTCTACGTGCACTAATATCAGACATAAAAACGAAACTTTGGGCCAAATAACTTGGACAACCATTGTGGATTAGTGCGTGCAACAGACTAAGTACATGAAGATCTCTAAGTTCTTTGGATTTTAATAGGGATAATTGCTCAAAATAAGGAGATACGTGGTCATCACGTCGTAAGTTGAAAATAAACCGAATACAATAATTCTGTGCACGCTGAATTTTTACTAGAAAGGTCAACAGTCATGTCATTGATCACCACGTCACAGTAATTGAAGTGAGGTAAAACTAGAGTTTTCAACCAACATCACTCTAACATCCAACGGCAAGTATTGTGCAAATCGCTTGAGGCTATGTATACAGGCAAAAACCCTATTACAAATTAGTGACACCTGATCAGCCCATCTCAGGTTTTTGTTGATAGTTATTCCCAGGTTTTTTACTTTTTCATTGTAAACTATTTCTTTGTTGTTCAGTATCAGTCTTGGAGCAGTATTAATGTCGATTTTAGTAATAAGCCTTTGATAGCCTATTAAAATACAGTTAGTCTTGGTTTCATTAAGTTTCAGTCCATGTCTGCAAGTCCAGTAAGCTATTGAATCAATATCAGAGTTCATTACTTGTACAACAAGTGTCCCATCTCATTAGGTGAAAAGTGGCGGTAATATTTGTAAATTCGTCAGCGTACAGATGGTATATTATCCGAATACGAAAGATGGACGGGTAGGCGTGATTTTGAATTAAAATGCCGGTTAGGAATGGTGTTGGGAATCTGAGACGGACGTATGTATCGCTCTACTAATATTTGCGAGCTCATGTCGTCTTGACCGGAAGAGGGAACCTTTCCAGAGGACTAATTAATTATCTACCGTGGATTCACTAGTAGATTTTCTCTATCAAAACCTTACCAGCTATGATGAGAATATCATAAACTTATTAATTTAGATAAGTTTCTGAACTATATTTATTTAGATAAGTCTAGTTCCCTAACTATAAAAGTTTGGCCTAGACGATCTACATAAACTCCTACCTGGCCTACTATACACGAAGTCGCACAGCGACCCCGACACAGCCTCAGCTCTCCGCCTGCCAGAACCTGTCCTGGAGGTTTTCCAGATAGTAGGAGGCTCCCATCAAGAAAACTACGACTAATTGAACGGCCTAGCTGCCTAAACGTGTTCGCGGTTACCGATAGCTAACGCGCCAAATTTAAATCTATAGTGGCGCTCGCCGCAATCTTTATTGCTTTCTAACATGCCTGTTTGATGGAATAAAAGAGAAAGTTTTGTAATAATTAAATAAGTACTTCTCGTTTGCTTAAATAGAACATTTCAATATATTTTTGTTTAATGTTTTGTTTTTAAAAAATGATCTTTGGAATTTAATGTCAGTAACAACATAGACGCTGTTAAAATTGGCTTAAAAAGATAGACTAAGAACTAAAGCCTCATCACTGTTTAAAACTAAATTTTATTATAGTGGATATGGCTTCCTTGGTGTTAAAGGTATTAGCAAGCCTAAACGTAAGAGAGAATTCTCCTGTTTCTACTTTGACTGCTGAAAATGATCTGTTCTTCTTCCAAGGTGATGGAGTGACTTCCCACTATCACTTCATGGTGTACCGGGGGATATCAAGAATTGAAGCAATCCTACACCCATAGTCATCTAGAATAAACATCCTGCCACTCTGGGTGCCACGATGAAGACCTTATTGATTCTAAATGTACAGTAGAACAGGTTTCCTAAAGCTTCTTGTCCTAGTGAATAAATTCAATGCTTCCATCCGAGTACTACATAATTATTCACCACTTTAAACATTTAATTGTTTCTCTTACCGTGTAAACCCAAGGACCTAGGAGTGCAAGCTGACATTCTGAACTTTCATTCCTTGTAATTCTCTGCTGCTCCAATGTTGGAAACTATGGACACATATGAGTTAAGATAGAAGTTTTTATCTGTTAATATAAATATTTAATTCTATGGGTTTTTAAGTCTGTGAACTACAGCTGAAATAAAATTAACTACAAGGCAGAATCATGGAACAATGGCCATATTTTCTCTCACATATTTGCTATGCGGTTTAGTGGAGTCTGAGGAGGTTTGAGTGTTGGGTCAAGGCCAAAGGAAGGAGTTACGGCAATCAACTGAAAGATATCATTAATTGGGAACATTCAGTCATAAAACAAAAACAAAAAGAATGTACCATTTGAAAATTTTAATGAAATTGAGGATACCTGTAAACAGGAAATTACATTTGGACATTCAAGAGGAACAAAAAGGCCAAAACAGTTGTTTATTTAAAGTCTTGTAAATTGTAATGTACTTAGTAATTGTTTCAACTATTCTAGACTACGAGTACACGTTTATAATTACTGGGCAACTTGAAGATGACTCAACTTCACACGGTTTTACCTCTATTGTTTACCTCTGACACCCAAAACAATGGTGCAAACTATTGAGCGGGCGAAGGGTCTCTGGTTGACTATTGAACGTAATCCACGAAGTTCTCAGTGACCTTACTGAATAATCATTACTCACAGCAGGAATGTTTAAGGAAGTATAGAAACTGGAATATTGCATCACCCCCACCTTTAAGCAGAGGAGTTTTCTAACCAATGTCCATAACTCAATTCAGGGTCGTTTCAAGACACTTCACCATCCCATTGAATTGCCAAATATTCTATATTTGAGTTTCTAAAGCTTCCGGATATCTATCACAAAATTAGTATGGGAGTAAGGAGAATGCCAGTCACATAACCAAAAAAAACATACTATTCAGCTCAGCCTAACAAGGGAAGAGTGAGGATATTTCTGGTAGCTAAATCTAGTTGATATGCTAAGAGTTTAATATGAGAGGATATATATGAGCATTTACTTTCAGGATATATTTACCGCCGTGAAACGTGATCGAGAGACAAAAGCAGATTTGACAATAAACGGAGCAACGCCAGACTTGGGACTTGTTTCACACGTAACATCTGTTGTAACGGAGTACTGTTGGGACTCCCATTTGGTAATTGAGTCTCCGGACGTCAGGTTACATCTCTTGACAGTAGGTTAACACGGACTGATATATGACCACGGGATTCCGGACATAAAGTCTGGAAACTCTAATAACTTTAAAACTTGGTAGTAGGTCATTGTAGTTCTAAAAAGACAGTGTAACTGACAATACATACAAAGGAACAATTCTAATCCTTTCACAAGTCACTGTACTCGTTAGCACATTTAATGTTGAATTTTAAAACTAGTAATAACATTAATCTTTGATTTCCACATATACTAGAATGGAATTTACATTATTATTTTACAATTACTTAAAGTAAATACATAATATTGTATATAACTGTATACTCGTTACTTAAATTTTGCAATACTAAATTAAACTACCACGGACCATTGTGAGTTTTTATCTATATATTTACTAACTAAAAACTCATAAAAATATAATGCGAAAAGATACACCTTATATTTTTTGCTACACATTATTTAGACAATATTTTTTTTTAGCGTTTAATAAAAGGTTATTTTGTTGATTGTATTTGAAGAGTCATAAAAACTACAAAGATGTAAATTTCTTCTCATAACAATTGAATTGGTTATAATATGAAATTGATTGTTTAATATACTTAATTAACATTTAAGTTGAGAAGATAAAGCTACTTTTTGGAAAATTTAGAGGTGACAATAAATCTATGTACTATTTAAGGTTTTGAAAATAAGTTTTTGGCCGAATAATATTTATTAATTTTAAATGTATATCCCTTTAATATATCTTGGGAGATAAAATCAAAAAGTGGAAAATATTGAAACATTTATGATGACTACCACGAAGAATTAAAACCAGTGTAGAACGTTTTGTAATGACACGGAAAGAAAAAACATCTGAAAATAAAAATGTACAATTTGTACAGTACTTACTTGAGCATTTACTTGAGCTTTAAATTTAGAGAGCCACATGTTTTTTACTCACTTATGTTGTAAGGATATAGTATACTTTAACTATAGTTATCCATGAAAATAACACATTTACAATAAAACTTACACATATTTTTATTTTTATAAATAAAAACATATGACTACCTACAGTATTCTCTCTTGTACGTACTAAATAAGATTTTCATATACTTATCTTAAACAGTATTTTTGTAATGGATATCTTTAAGGGCTGTCACCAAAAAGTTTCTTTAAAACTTAACAAACATTAATTGCAACATTAGTCCCATCAATTGAACCACCTTAATAGTCGATTAACACACTTGACTGATAAACTATGGCAGCTATTCGATAAACTGTACCGATTAATCGACCGAGTTAGTGAACTGTAATATGTTACAACGAGCATGAACAACATTTTTCCTATCCTATCACCTGTGTGTGTGGTGGTCCCGACTGTAGGAGTCGTGTAAATTAAAATTTGTAAGATTAAAGAACTTCAAACCGTGTAAAATTAATCACTGATTGGGCAGAATTACGTACATTTCTTATTAGTAGAATATAATATCAAGAATCGGTTTCTTCTTTATGAAAGTCCTTGTATAAGAGTTAATTTAATCCAGCATTGCCATAGTAAATTTTGACTAAACTCATTTTAAAAAGTGATGAATCTGTCGTATTTACAGAATATGGAGAGCGGTTCTGCTAGAGTTTGAATTTTGAGTAAAACACGAGTTTTCAATGGGACTTCTCAAATGTCATTAGCGATCCAGTATTACCGCGGTTGAGTGATCAAAGACTGGTGCTTACGAAAGCAAACAGCCGGAAGGATTGATCAGATCGGGTAACCTGCGAGTAAACCCTTGATCAATGATCGTCCAAGGCTTTAATAACGAGTCAGCAACCTCTCCGTATTAATCTCTATTACACTGCGTCTAAATATCAATCGTGTAACTTTGTGAATCCTTTTTATTTCTTGTTAACTCCACTCTGTGCTTGTTTAATATCTTGTTATATAAGTGTTGTAATATATGACTAAATAATTCATGTAACGTAACACTGCAACAAGACTTGAATTTATTAAAAATTTGTATAACCGATCATAATATTAGCAAATATGTTAAAAACAGTAACTTACTAGCTATAATTATTTTCGTGAAAAATAAGGTTAAAAAATATATGTTTGAAAACCCAATAATTTAATAAATGTTTGAAATGAATTAAGCAATTTAAGTAATACCCAAAAATTAAAAACAATAACAAAATCAGACCATTTCAATTATATTAAAATGTTAGAATTGAGTATAGTAACTATAGGAATCAGGACAACAGCAATACTTTGGAAATTGAATTATTGGCCATATCCGATAATTTGGGAAATTCCTCTCAGTTTTACGAAAAATGTCCAAAAATAATGATATTACTTTAAACTAGGTGTTTTAAGCCATTATAAAAAGAAATGTGTTCATGTTTTTAATAATAATTTAATAGTTAAATGGGATTTCCAATGTGTATGTATCATCCATATGATCCATATGAAGTTGATTTGTTATCACTCCCAAGCTCGTTGCAAATATCAGGGGTATCCATGTTTACTTGCGTTGAAGCTCTGGCCACTGCTAAAAAACACCGCCAGTAAAGATAATACAATGATATATGTTTTCACTTAGGTTGTATGGATTATGCCAATTATTAAACAAGCTATAATAATTGTTTTTTTAATTGTTATAATTGATTAATAATTGCTATAATAATTGTTTTTTTACGTGTGCATGTGTATGCACATGCTAACGTAAAAAAAACAGAAAGTAGACTTCTTTGTATAATTTATTTGTAGAAAGGTTGTTATTACACTTTAAAAATCCTTTTTGAGTGTTGGAAAAAACAGAAATAGTGAAGAAAAATAAACATATTATTAAGTATAGTCCTTACATAATTATATATATATATATATATATATATATATATATATATATATATATATATAATTTATATAAATACATATACACATACACACATATAATATATGTGGGGATCATGTAGTTGACCAACTCGACTCGCCTTTATGGGAATGTGAATGTTGAGACCACACAGCCCTCGGCACATCCATGTTGGCACTGTGAAATGTAGAAAACCACACAATCGGTCATCTCGACCCGTTCATGTGGGACCAGGAATGTGAGGCCCACGCAGTTGGCTATCTCGACTCGTTCATGTGGCACTGTGAATGTAGAGACTACACAGTTGGCCTTCTAGAGCCATCTACGTGGCTTTTTGAATTTGGAGACCACACAACAGTGTATCACCTCAACCCGTCCATTAGGCAACACACAGCAAACACAGAACCAAAAATATCAACAACACAAAAAGGGAAAATGTCGAAGAGAAAATAAATATTATATCTATTCCTTTATGAAGAGAACTATTATTGCATAAATTAGTTTACTATTAATGTTTATTATGGACATATATCTAAGAACGGTGGATTTTCATTGGAGCTTGAACTAAGCTCAAGATTCATTTTGAATCAATCCTTCTAATCATAGTTACCTTATATACCTTATGATTACTTACGTTTGAAACATTTTATATGATTCCATCGTATTATCATCATCCATTAATAAGTAATATAAATACGTCGATTTTTAAAATAGTGTGTAACAGGTACTTTATAATATCAAATCCTACTTAAAACTGTGAATGTATCATGTGGCAAGATATCTCTAGAATAATTTCATCTGTAGGAATAAAAATATTGAATAAAGTTTTATTTCTACATAGACAATAATGCGTTTTATGATACATGTCTAACCATGGAATTAGGCTGGGATGTATGGTAAGCCTATCACACAGCAGGCTGAGGCAATTTCCTTCTCACTACCAGAGGATGTATAAAAATGTTGTAATTTCTTTTGAATTTCCCTTCTCGCTCCCCGCAGGACCTCGAGAATGAGGTGAGCTACAAACCTAAAAATTTTCCACCTAACCTCAGCTAAGCCTGTTAGTCGACACGTGCTTTGGTGTACATCTACCTTATCCACTAAAATTTATTTATCATTTCCTTACTCGACAATAATCCAAGTAATTATTATTTGGTTGAGAGTTGGTAATTGGAAATTGACTTGTGATTAAGAGTAAATTATATGGATAATCTGTCGCCTCAAGTAACAAATGAGGGTTTAACGTTAATAATGCTTCCCACACTTTGTTGCTAAGTGTCGTCACTGCTTGGATATTTATGGTTAGGTGAGATTCCGTTCTATAAGAAACCGTACAGTAGTGGAGGAAAGTCCTTAGTTTATCGTGGCAATATATATATATATATATATATATATATATATATATATATATATATATATATATATATAAGTAGATATGAATATGCCGGTTCTAGACCACTTTTGGGACAGACAGAAAAATCAATGTAAAATTACTGTCCATTGAACCATAAACAAATCTAATAAAATCTAACAGGAAAGCACGAATGTTAAATAACCGAATCTTTAGCTGTTTTACTGTTCAATGTTTGCTTCTACATTTATAAGCTGTTTTAATGAAAAAATCAAAAAATCTTAATAAAAAATCTTTATTCTACAAAGTTAATTGTAACACAGTCTTTATCTTTAATAGTCTTCTTTCCAGTAACAACCAAGTGTAATTTTTTCATTTTTGTTTAATTCTTCTTAATCTTTTTTCTCATCCAAAACAGTCAAAAATCTGTTCGGCAAGTGTACTTTACAATCTTCCAACTCGGCAATTATTGTCATCCCGAACTTATCTTTCATTTTCTCCAAATTCAAGATTCTATATCTCTTTTTTTCTTCCCAATTTCCACTAATTTCTTATATTCTTTGAATCTTAGTTCACCAACCTTATTCAACTCTTGTAACAGCGCTGCCATTTATTATAGAAAAATCTTTTTAACTAAATTTAGTTAAAAGATTTTTCTATAACAAATAGAACAATCTGAAAACATTTGACCAGAAATTGTGCTGATTTGTGTCAAGTTGTCAAAAATAGGTAAGAAGAAAGGAGGGTTACTATTACTACTTTTCAACTACTTTAAAAGAAATCACATTTTCTGCAAAAATTATTGCGAAAACTCTTAAATATAGCCACATTTCCCCTGAAAACTTTGTGTTTTTTGTTTAAAATTTTAGGCAAAAGATTTCAACTACTTTTACTTTCTAGACATTTTTAAGTAAATTTAGAGCTTTTTAAGTAAATATTTTAGAAAAAAACAAAAATCCTAATTAAAAATTTTTGCTATTTAAATGGAAGTTGAAAATAAAATCTGCACTACTGGAAAATATTCTTTAACAGAACTCTTAGGAAATAAAATAAAACCAACTAACGAACGATTTTGGACTATGGCTTTTAAACGAAAATTTACATAACGATAATCTAATTACAAATATTGGAGATATAAACTATACAGAAAGTGGGCAAAGAATGAGCAAATTTAGAAGAATTACAGAAACCTTTTTGCGATAATATTATGATTGTTAAAATAACAGATTCTACAGATTTAGAAGGTAAATTGTTAAAGAAAGACGCTTGTGGATCATTTAATAGTTACTTAAGAAGCAAATTTTCGAGATTTCCATTAGCAAAACATGGTGTAAAAGCGAAATTGCCACAATTTTTAGATTCTAATACAATAACAATAAAAGGAGTTAAAACAAATTATACATAAAGATTTAAAAACCAATAACAAATAAATATAAAAAACCAGTTGCAATACCTTATAAAATTGAGTTAGCAGATGTAAAATTATTAAACACTCTTGGAAGAATTACCAGAAATACTAGAACAATTAGCTATAGAACACTATTATTTGCTAGGACTTAGACATAACACAAGATTTTGCTGGTATCTGTAATAAACAAGAAATGGACCGATTATTTAATAGAAAAACTATAATTTTTGTAAACAAGGAGAAATTAAAAATAACTCTAAAAATTATTGTAGATAACGACAAAACTGTTGGAAAAGATTGTTTAACTTGGTTAAGTTCTAATTCTAGGGTAAAAATATATAATAAATTTATCTGCCAAATAACGAGTCCAGGAATTAATAAACAATTAGGTAACCATATAGTAAAATTTTGCAAATTGTCCCGACAAAAGATTAAAAGAAACATTTCTCTTGTGAGTTAGCAAAAAATAATGGAATTACGAGATTAGAAGCAACTATTTACAATTATGTAAACGAAAATGTCCAAACTGATAAAGAATTTTGATCCGCTAGATGATTGTATAAGCTTATTAAAACAAAGTAGAAGATATTTTAAGAATGCTCCATTTTATTCTGTATCTTTATCGAAAATGTGGACAAAAATTAACGAAGACATTAAAAAACAGTTGCTGTATAGTTTTTAACGATATTTTACAATATGTTTATTGGGGAAATAAAAATACGAAAAAATTAACAGGATTACAGATCAAATTACCAAACAGATAAAGAAGAAAGAAGCAAGTTGATTACATACGTAATATCTGCATTTAAGCCTTAATCTTTTACCAGTTAACTTAATCTATGTAAAAGAAGACAAAGATGACAAAAATTTGGTAAAGATTAAACATAAATGCTATTTAAAAGAAGGCAAAACATACTTTTCTAAGTCTAATACATTATTTTCGACGATTCCAAAAAGAGATCGATTTAGAAGAATTAGGACTAATAAACACCAAAAATGTTGTTCCACACATCTGTCGAAAGAGATTTAATATTACAAACAAATTATTTTCCAAATACATTTAAGAAAATTGATCCAATAAATTCTATATTTTTTAAAAAGTATTAAAAAAAGAGAACAAGAATTGGAGGAAATAAATATGGAAACTAGGAAAAGAAACTATCTAGAAAACTTAAAAGAAAGAACAGGAAAAATATAAAGATAGTTTTGGAAAAAGATAAACAAATTAGAGAAATCGAAAACGAATTAGTTGATCAATTTTCGAAACAATGGAAGGATTTAAGTACTAAAGGACACTATAAAATTCTCTGCATTTTGTAGTTAATAGAAAGACTAGATTTAGCTATGTTGGAGTTTTAGCAGAAAAAGACGGTAAAAAAGCTGTATAATTTTGTTAAAGGACTTTTTAAAAAATAAGTTTATCGAATTGTACAACAACAAGGAAAATTTAAAAGGAAGAAGGATTTATTTTAATTCCATACAACGATCTAAATATAATTTACTATCCAATCGATAAACCAATTATGGAAATAAAAACAGACGGTTTAACTTCTTTTAATGGCAATACTTTTCCTAAAATTATAACACTAAACGCTTTAGATCTTTTTACAAATAAGGAAGATATTATTTACAAAGAAGAAGATAGAAATCAAGTACAAAATCTAAGAATGAATAACATTCTTGGAACCATAAAAGTAAAGGATTGTAAAAGATTAGAAGATTTACAAGAAGGATTAGAATTAAAAATAACTGCTTTATCTACAATAGTTTATAGAAAAACTGAAAGATATATCTTAAAATTCGAAAATGTTAGAAGATTGTTATATTTCTAATTATTGGTTAGAAAAAAGAAATAAAAAGATAGAAAAATTGATCTAAATTACAAGTTAAAAATAAAGTTTAGACAAGATCAAAACAACTCCTAATAAAAATAAAGAAAGATTCGTATTTATTGGATAAATGTATTAAAATGTTAAAAAGAATAGAAAGACGTGTTTAGAATTTTAAATGTTGTCTTAATCCACTACCATACTTAGAACTTCTAAATCTGTATTTATAGAGTCTTCCTCCAGAAATATTATGTAAATCGTTAGAATCTACATCAATTGTGCTGTTAACAACTTGTTTAATAATCTCTAAATATTTTATCTTCGTCTTCTGTATCTAATGTAAAAGAATCTGATTCTGTATTGTTTAAAATATTTACAGAGCTTTTACTATTTTTAAACTGTATTTCTACGAGTTCTGGCTTATATTTTTCATCTAGAAGATTGTATAAACTTGCTCTTAAATTCTTAAAATCTGTCTCGGCATTTTGTATTAATTCTAAAAATTTTATTATTTCTTTCTTCTTCGATTTTATCTTTTTTCGCTTTGTAATAATGTTAGTGCTCTATCCATTTATTAAGAAAAAAATTTGGAACGTGGAACGCGGAACGTGGAACGTGAACGTAGAAACGTGGAAACGTAGAACGTGGAACGTGGAACGTAGAACGTGGAACGTGGAACGTAGAACGTGGAAACGCGGAACGTGGAACGCGGAACGTGGAACGTAGAACGTAACATGTAAAAATCACGTTAAATTAAACGTAAAACACAAAATTTACGTTCATGTTACGTTCTACGTTCCACGTTCCGCGTTCCACGTTCCGCGTTCCACGTTCTACGTTCCACGTTCCACGTTCTACGTTCCACGTTCCACGTTCTACGTTCCACGTTCTACGTTCACGTTCCACGTTCCGCGTTCCACGTTCCAAATTTTTTTCTTAATAAATGGATAGAGCACTAACATTATTACAAAGCGAAAAAGATAAAATCGAAGAAGAAAGAAATAATAAAATTTTAGAATTAATACAAAATGCCGAGACAGATTTTAAGAATTTAAGAGCAAGTTTATACAATCTTCTAGATGAAAAATATAAGCCAGAACTCGTAGAAATACAGTTTAAAAAATAGTAAAAGCTCTGTAAAATATTTTAAACAATACAGAATCAGATTTCTTTTATCATCAGATACAGAAGACGAAGATAAAATATTAGAGATTATTAAACAAGTTGTTAACAGCACAATTGATGTAGATTCTAACGATTTACATAATATTTCTGGAGGAAGACTCTATAAATACAGATTTAGAAGTTCTAAGTATGGTAGTGGATTAAGACAACATTTAAAATTCTAAACACGTCTTTCTATTCTTTTTTAAACATTTTAATACATTTTTATCCAATAAATACGAATCTTTCTTTATTTTTATTAGGAGTTGTTTTGATCTTGTCTAACTTTATTTTTAACTTGTAATTTAGATCCAATTTTTCTATCTTTTATTTCTTTTTCTAACCAATAATTAGAAATATATAACAATCTTCTACATTTTCGAATTTTAAGATATATCTTTCAGTTTTTCTATAAAACTATTGTAGATAAAGCAGTTATTTTTAATTCTAATCCTTCTTGTAAATCTTCTAATCTTTTTACAATCCTTTACTTTTATGGTTCCAAGAATGTTATTCATTCTTAGATTTTGTACTTGATTTCTATCTTCTTCTTTGTAAATAATATCTTCCTTATTTGTAAAAAGATCTAAAGCGTTTTAGTGTTATAATTTTAGGAAAAGTATTGCCATTAAAAGAAGTTAAACCGTCTGTTTTTATTTCCATAATTGGTTTATCGATTGGATAGTAAATTATATTTAGATCGTTGTATGGAATTAAAATAAATCCTTCTTCCTTTAAATTTTCCTTGTTGTTGTACAATTCGATAAACTTATTTTTAAAAAGTCCTTTAACAAAATATACAGCTTTTTTTACCGTCTTTTTCTGCTAAAACTCCAACATAGCTAAATCTAGTCTTTCTATTAACTACAAATGCAGAGATTTTTATAGTGTCCTTTAGTACTTAAATCCTTCCATTGTTTCGAAAATTGATCAACTAATTCGTTTTCGATTTCTCTAATTTGTTTATCTTTTTCCAAACTATCTTTATATTTTTCCTGTTCTTCTTTTAAGTTTTCTAGATAGTTTCTTTTCCTAGGTTGTCCATATTTATTTCCTCCAATTCTTGTTCTCTTTTTTTAATACTTTTTAAAAATATAGAATTTATTGGATCAATTTTCTTAAATGTATTTGGAAATAATTTGTTTGTAATATTAAATCTCTTTCGACAGATGTGTGGAACAACATTTTTGGTGTTTATTAGTCCTAATTCTTCTAAATCGATCTCTTTTGGAATCGTCGAAAATAATGTATTAGACTTAGAAAAGTATGTTTTGCCTTCTTTTAAATAGCATTTATGTTTAATCTTTACCAAATTTTTGTCATCTTTGTCTTCTTTTACATAGATTAAGTTAACTGGTAAAAGATTAAGGCTAAATGCAGATATTTACGTATGTAATCAACTTGCTTCTTTCTTCTTTATCTGTTGGTAATTTGATCTGTAATCCTGTTAATTTTTTCGTATTTTTATTTCCCCAATAAACATATTGTAAAAATATCGTTAAAAACTATACAGCAACTGTTTTTTAATGTCTTCGTTAATTTTGTCCACATTTTCGATAAAGATACAGAATAAAATGGAGCATTCTTAAAATATCTTCTACTTTGTTTTAATAAGCTTATACAATCATCTAGCGGATCAAATTCTTTATCAGTTTGGACATTTTTCGTTTACATAATTGTAAATAGTTGCTTCTAATCTCGTAATTCCATTATTTTTTGCTAACTCACAAGAGAATGTTTTCTTTTAATCTTTTGTCGGGACAATTTGCAAAATTTACTATATGGTTACCTAATTGTTTATTAATTCCTGGACTCGTTATTTGGCAGATTAAATTTATTATATATTTTTACCCTAGAATTAGAACTTAACCAAGTTAAACAATCTTTTCCAACAGTTTTGTCGTTATCTACAATAATTTTAGAGTTATTTTTTAATTTCTCCTTGTTTACAAAAATTATAGTTTTTCTATTAAATAATCGGTCATTTCTTGTTTATTACAGATACCAGCAAAATCTTGTGTTATGTCTAAGTCTAGCAAATAATAGTGTTTCTATAGCTAATTGTTCTAGTATTTCTGGTAATTCTTCCAAGAGTGTTAATAATTTTACATCTGCTAACTCAATTTTATAAGGTATTGCAACTGGTTTTTTATATTTTATTTGTTATGGTTTTTAAATCTTTATGTATAATTTGTTTAACTCCTTTTATTGTTATTGTATTAGAATCTAAAAATTGTGGCAATTTCGCTTTTACACCATGTTTTGCTAATGGAAAATCTCGAAAATTTGCTTCTTAAGTAACTATTAAATGATCCACAAGCGTCTTTCTTTAACAATTTACCTTCTAAATCTGTAGAATCTGTTATTTTAACAATCATAATATTATCGCAAAAAGGTTCTGTAATTCTTCTAAATTTGCTCATTCTTTGCCCACTTTCTGTATAGTTTATATCTCCAATATTTGTAATTAGATTATCGTTATGTAAATTTTCGTTTAAAAGCCATAGTCCAAAATCGTTTCGTTAGTTGGTTTTATTTTATTTCCTAAGAGTTCTGTTAAAGAATATTTTCCAGTAGTGCAGATTTTATTTTCAACTTCCATTTAAATAGCAAAAATTTTTAATTAGGATTTTTTGTTTTTTCTAAAATATTTACTTAAAAAGCTCTAAATTTACTTAAAAATGTCTAGAAAGTAAAAGTAGTTGAAATCTTTTGCCTAAAATTTTAAACAAAAAACACAAAGTTTTCAGGGGAAATGTGCTATATTTAAGAGTTTTCGCAATAATTTTTGCAAAAAATGTGATTTCTTTTAAAGTAGTTGAAAAGTAGTATAGTAACCCTCCTTTCTTACCTATTTGAGGTTCTGGGTTCAATATCCCAGAGCTTCAGGCGCGCTTTTTATTGAGGAAGACATGGTTGTCGTTCAGTGGTTGGGGGACAAGTCTTTACACGAGTGGCCATAGTGTAATGACTATAGAACAAGCCGAGTAATGACAACTGTGGTTGGCGCGCCATTTGCTTCCTCACCTTTCCACTTCATTCCTTAATTCCTTCTCTTCCTTAATTCGTACATTCCTTCTCTTCCTTAATTCGTTCATTACATTCATCATTCACATCATTCATTAATACAAACATTACACTTACAAAACACCCGACACAAATTCCCTAATTGTATCTCTCCATGAACTTCTACACAGTAGTTACCAAAGAAAAATGAGACTTGGGAACAAAAAAATTCCAGAGTCTAAGACCCGAATTACAGCTCCTAGCCATTAACTTGGTTGGACAGTAGCAGTGCAGGGCCAAGTCTCTAAACAATAGACACCGTAGAAGTTGAATGTGATGTGATTCCCCATAGCGCAAACACGCACACTAACAACACTACACCAAAGACACAATCATTCATTTTGTCTTTTACAATAATTGATGATGTTCATATTATTCTCTTTCATTCCTTCTAAAACTTCAAAAATATACTCTTTCGCTGATGAAAAATCTCGATTTCTTCCGGAATAATCTTTGTAATCGTACACATAATATCCTAAATAGTTGTACAATAGAATGAAATTATTTCTATTTATCTCTGTTGTAGAAATGTAAACACAAACATTTGCGCTGAAAAATTTATATCTCGGCAGACTTAGTTTCCATAATCTCCATTTATAAAAAAATCTTTTTGTTTAAATGGAAGAGTATAATGCCAACTGTTACAAGTGTTCTAATAGAGGAGAAAATTATCGATAAAAGATATTTAGTTTGTAGAGGTTGTAATTTTAATTTTTTTAGAAAGACCTAAACCTAAGAAATTTCGAAATAAATTAACACATTTGAATAAACCTGCTTACCAAAATTGCAATATGGAGACAAGAAGCAAACAAAATTTGTTACAGGAATTTAGAAAACAGAATAAAAAATTTTTTACTTATCTCTTGGAACCATTGACAAAATTATTTTCCTTTTCAAAGAATACATTAGGTTTGTAGGTATCGATACACACGTTTATTATGAAAAGATATTACCTGTATTTTTTCCATTATCTGGATGTTGAATTTGTTTATGATTTTGAACCAGAAAATCCTCGATGATTTTATAGTACATTTGGAGAAATTAAACGAAGAACCTCTTGAAAAGAATGCGGTTTTACTCACATTCTCCCCGACTTCTCGAGTGAAGGTTAGCGAATTTCATTTTTTCCGTCTTTAAATTTTTTCTATTTAAATGGAGTTCTTGAAAGAGTTAAATGATATTGGAGAATGTAAGTTTAAAGAGTATAAGAAGTTAAATGAATTGGAAGAAAGGAAGAAACATAGAATCTTGAATTTGGAGAAAATGAAAGATAAATTCGGGTTTACAATAATTGCCGAGTTGGAAGATTGTAAAGTACACTTGCCGAACAGATTTTTGACTGTTTTGGATGAGAAAAAGATTAAAGAATTAAACAAAAATGAAAAATTACACTTGGTTGTTACTGGAAAGAAGACTATTAAAGATAAAGACTGTGTTACAATTAACTTTGTAGAATAAAGATTTTTTATTAAGATTTTTTGATTTTTTCATTAAAACAGCTTATAAATGGAGAAGCAAACATTGAACAGTAAAACAGCTAAAGATTCGGTTATTTAACATTCGTGCTTTCCTGTTAGATTTTTATTAGATTTGTTTATGGTTCAATGGACAGTATTTTACATTGATTTTCTGTCTGTCCCAAAAGTGGTCTAGAACCGGCATATTCATATCTACTTATATATATATATATATATATATATATATATATATATATATATATATATTATATATATATATATGTATGTATATAAAAAAATGTGTAGATACTTGTAATTCGTAGTTTAATAATAAATCGCCTTTGCGACAGTATTAACTATCATCTCGTTAATTTTTCTAAACTGCACGACATTACATGAACTGAAACAGTTCCTTTAATATTTTTATTTTTTAAGTACAGAACTTCATTGCCTTAAGGCGTAGAAAGCCGGTATGTGTTGATGTGAGAACAATACCCACACCAGATATGTTGTGCGCTGTGTGATGGTTTATTCAGTTTACCTCAAGACGTGATCTCTAGAGGTGTGATTAATTTGGGGTTTAATTACGCCCAGTAGTCTGATATCTATTGACAATACCCACACCAGATATGTTGTTGCGGTGTGTGATGGGTATTCAGTTTACCTCAAGACATGTGATCTCTAGAGGTGTGATTAATTTTGGTGTTTAATTACGCCCAGTAGTCTGATATCTATTGACAATACCCACACCAGATATGTTGTGCGGTGTGTGATGGTTATTCAGTTTACCTCAAGAACATGTGATCTCTAGAGGTGTGATTAATTTGGGGTTTAATTACGCCCAGTAGTCTGATATCTATTGACAATACCCACACCAGATATGCCGTGCGCTGTGTGATGGGTATTCAGTTTACCTCAAGACATGTGATCTCTAGAGGTGTGATTAATTTGAGGTTTAATTACGCCCAGTAGTCTGATATCTAATGACAATACCCACACCAGATATGCCGTGCGCTGTGTGATGGGTATTCAGTTTTACCTCAAGACATGTGATCTCTAGAGGTGTGATTAATTTGAGGTTTAATTACGCCCAGTAGTCTGATATCTAATGACAATACCCACACCAGATATGCCGTGCGCTGTGTGATGGGTATTCAGTTTACCTCAAGACATGTGATCTCTAGAGGTGTGATTAATTTGAGGTTTAATTACGCCCAGTAGTCTAATATATAATGACAATACCCCAGTCAGGATCTGGTATTCGTATAGGTACACATCCCGGTTTATGGATTGCTGTTTCCTATTATATATGTGTATTTATGGACAGTGTGTAAATGTGTTAATTTCTTGGGCATGACAACCATATTTTGTAGTATACCAAAATGTCTAGTACGTTATTTACATATACATATTACATATTATTTATATGTCTCTAATTCAGTTCTTATAATTTCAAAATTTATAAGAATCAAAAGTCTAAACTATATTTCACACATTATATAGTTTGGTAATATCACACAACTCACTTAATTCAGTGCTAAAACTTCAAGCAATATGGTAATATACCTGTAGGGCAACATTTATTTCTTAATTCGATGCGTAGTATTTTTTCTAAGTTGTCTTTACTTTTATGAGGGGTTTGTGTAAAATTTACATTAAATCTGTGGGTAGTATTTATTATTTTTTATATTTGTATGCACGTATTAATTAGCTCAGCATTATCCAGGGTTTAAGATTAAATCATTATTTTAACATGGACAGTTTTTACTATTGACACTTAATTGGTAAAAGTAGAAAAGATATTATCTTTGGTAATCATACGGCATTGCTTTTAACATGCTCATCAAATAATTAAAGAAGCCGAGAGAATAATTAAATTAAATTTCAGATTATTTTCTTCCGAGAATGTTAAAATTAAATTATTCTGTCTGTCCAATAAACTAATTTAATCAAGGAAATTTAATCATCCCACGTCACGGTGCTAAACAACTCATCGCATCTTTGAAAATTGTAGCTTTCTAATGTTTGTGAAGATTGGCAGATGTTTTATGTTTTATAAATTAAAGATTTCATAACAATTTGTGAATCTTCTTTACTACCGAAATCATCATGAACGCTATTCCACATTACGAATATTGTATAATGACATCATATCATTATAATAACTGTTAGTCATTAATGTTATTTTCAAAAAGCAATAGTTTTTTATTATCTGCGTTGTACCTTTAATGGAAGTCACAAGGTTTTAAATAACGTAACGAATGTTTTACGAACATTATATCGAGTGTTTAAGTGTTAATTATTAATGTTATTTTAAACATGCAATAGGTTCGTTGTGATGGAAATACGATGCGTCCCCCCGATCGAGATCACTGACACTATAACAATATGAAACAACATAACTTATTCAGTTTTGATTCTGAATACTTTTTCAGAACTTTCTACGTAGTCATACTAAATCTCTGACTTTAAATGAGGATTGTGATTAAATGAGATGAGAAAAGATGAGCTTAGATTACTAAAAAGCAAGACACTAGGACATAATCACAGTCTAGGGATTATTTTATCGAAATGGTCTAAATTTTTAGGATCCAGAAGCAAAATGTGATAATGTGACCTAAAACCCCCTTCCGTAGTATAAGAGTAAATCCTCGGCGATCTAACCGAGAGATCACGGTTTCAATTCTCTAGAGGATCTGTGCAAGGGGGGATGTTCAAGTAGGTTTAGACCATTTTACCGCAATAAACTTTACTGTAATTAATTAATTTGCCACCGGTACAGAAAGAACCTCCTCAACAAAGTGTATATAACTCTACCTTATAAAATGTTAGTAAGATTTTATAAGTTTATATTACTCTTGGTTATTCAATAACTAAATGTAGAGTTGATAAACGTCCGAAGACATTCCATCAGGTTTTTATGACAGGTCAGACTACAGAGAGTAACCCAATTTTCCATTTTTTTCGTTCCATTTTTGATATAACTTCTACGAGCGATGGTATATATGTGAGCACCACCACAGCTCATTAGACGCCTCAACTTAGGCACTTTAGTTCGTTTGGGCAGACAATCTACTTCAATATTGTCAGTAGCTTCTTATAAGATATCTACTAATTGTGTATACTAGCAAATGTTATAAAAAAAAAATGAAAAAAACCAATGATTCTTTTGAAACACTTTATACAAAATTGATTTTAGTAAACATAATAGTTATTCAGAATGTATTGTCAAAACCACAGGACAAATATAATACAGATGTTTAATTGCTTTATATTTTACCATTGTTCCTTGGTGGATAAGTTACTAGAACCGAATTCTTTTATTAATTTAGGCAAGAAGCTGAGGAAACCCCTCATTCACTGTAGACCTCAGTACTAAAAGACCCTTTTAGCTTGCTTGCGGAGTGATAGTATTTTCAGGAAAGGTAAAGTTGGTGCCTCCTGTCGAGATTTCATGAGGAGTGATAACGGACTCTATGTTTCAACTCATGTTATCTTGCTAACAGAGATTGAAAGTTTGGTTCCTGACTCCTCCAATCGAAACGAGTAGTGGAAGGTACTCACTCATGTTTAGGGTAGAAACAGCTTGTAACGTTAAGGAATATTTAAAATATTTTATCTGATTGCTACGGCATAAGTAAGTAGTTACAGCATTGCTGTAGAAAGCTCATAAAATATAATTAAGTGCAATATTTTGTGGTTTTCTTGACATTCTTTAATAGTGTCAAAAAATAAGATCAACGTGGTTGATTTAAGTCAGTTGAAAGTAGAAAAATTACGAGCAACCTATATTAATTTTATTTTAAATTAGAATATTGCATATACATTTTTTTAATATTCGGTTTAGGATATAAGTAAAAAAAGAAAAAAACAAGTACTTTATGCTCTGTTTCATTAAAGGGCGGATTTACTCTATCAAAGCTTTAATACCTTTTAACTTACTCTCACTCAGTTACAGTCACTGTCTTGATGGACTTTATATACTGTATGTTCAATTGTAGGGAATATTACAGATATGTATATCAGACATTTGACGTAGTTATACGTTACAAAATGTTTAACATTGCTAACATACTTTTTTCTATTTTAGACCTTTATTTCGTGAGTGTGAAGTTTTATTTTGGCATCACTCACACGCAATATTCAAAACGGTGTGATATTTGTTGTAAGTTATAAGTATTTATAAGGTTTTGCGAATATACGATGCAAAGGACTGATTAAAGTTACGTTTGTACACCGAGATCAGCACATCGCGTCGTACTAACCGTATGTATGTTAGTGAATCACTTCGATACTGGTACAACCAGAGTAATCTAAATTTTAAAACTATTTCATTCATTATTACAATATGGGTTTCCAAAGTATTTTTCTATTTATTTTGGCCTAAAAGCTCAGAACTTCAATACATTGACGGTTACATTACACAATCAGGGAAGATGTTCTAAAGAAATTTCTAAGGATTGAATCTAATCTCAGAAATATTAGTACTGTTGTTGGCTAAGAGTTACCTAACCAATACTTAGCGAGAAAGTTATGGGACTCCTTAATGGCTTATTAAAAATAAAAAAATGTTCACAACAAGTGTTAATTAACATTTATATACCATTTAAAATACAAAATAATGATTTTTAAGCTAAAAATTTGTGGAATAAATCCTGTTTGACTAATTTTGTTTAATTTGCTAAACATTCGTCTTTTAGTAGAATGAACATCGATTACAAGAATGATTGTAATACACTTTTTTACAAGTTGTACACATTATTTATACATATTTACACAAACGCTCACGAACGCGCACGCGCCGGTTTTGGTAGTTTTTCATCAATGGAAACTTTAATACAAGTAGCAGCGCACAAAACTACATCGCAATAAAAATGTGAGGTAACGCAATTCTTGCCGCCGTTATGCTTATATATTGTTTATATATGCTTATATAAAAACACATCGATGTAAGCCAATCAGCAAGCCACCTAGTGGCAAACAGTGAAATAAGTACTGTTAATTATAATAAAACTCGTCAGCGACTTTTTTTTAGTAATAAGTCAGCTATGAATAAACTCGGCTTTAAGTGATAGCTAGCATATAGACCTGATAATTCTGACTTTATGTTACAATAACAAGTTTCCCGTTTTTCATCTGGTTGTAAACATAAGACTGTCAAAGTCAACTGTTACAGTCAACATATCCGTTTTGGCTTTACAACTCTTGAAGGTGACCTAAAAAGACAGAAATATCTGGACTTTAATTGGCTAAGAAAACATGTTATAGGAATTTAAAACATTTGGGTGTTCTTATAATTGTATTCTAGAAGAACAGATTATTGCTCGTATCTTTCAAATCTTTATTTATATCATTCTTTCACTACCTATTACACCTGTACTCGTAAGACAATATTAGTAACGCAGATCATTAAATAATCAATTGCGTGTTATTTGTCCTTTATAGAATTTCGCTAAACGAAAAATAGTTATTTTAAATCATTGGTAATTGACATAAAAACGTTTACTCTAACGTATTCCAGAATGCAATCCGATTAATAGTTTAGGCAGTTTTCATTAATACTCTTTGCGATGATTTGTTTGATAAAGTTTAGGGGATTTTGGAACGATTATATATTACAACAAAACCTACCCTGTGTTAAAATGTTTCCCACCAAATACAGTGGAATGACATTTGAATTATCCCAAGAGTTATGTAAACACAATAATCCTGGAGTTAGATTTATATGTTTACAGAGCTCTTAAGGTGATCCAAATGCTATTGTGATTCAAGTTTTTATCGGGTTCTTACAGATAAAATAACATTATAAATAGAGAAACTTGTTAGTTCTTTTATATTTGTTACAGATTCTTTGACGGTGATTAACTATGGGTTTATGTAATAACAATTTGATTAGAGACGATGTAATATTTATGTTCAACGCACAACAAATTCAAATTTCTTGTCTGTGATATTTTTTTTTGGTTCGAAGCTTAAAGAACATTTATCATATGTATTAAGAAGAACGTTTATAATAATTAAAAAACACTTATTATTAACAAAACATAATTATTATATAACATTTTTGTATAACAATGAATCCCACTATAATACTGGATTAAAATATATGGATGTATGAAAAACACACACACACACACACACACACACACACACACACACACACATTTTTTTTATACTCTAAAGACCTATTTTTATTTGTAGCTCTGTATTCAAGCTACGTATGATAATATAAAGAAACCATTCTTTTTACAATGGTTATTTGTACTACCTATTTTGTGTCGTATTTTCAATTCGGTATACGTAGATATGTAAAAAGTGGATAATTTTCCTGTCGGCGATATTGGTTAAAAGATATAGGAAATTGAGATGCATTGCAAATAGATACTTTACGCTATCATATGGTTTCTTACAGTTAAATAATTTTGCTCTTCAATTTCGAAGCTCCGCTGACTGTTTACTGACTAAGTTCAAAACAAACAGCAATAAAATACACTTGTTAATTGTATCATATAAACTGCATAATAAATATCTTCTACCACAGCTCTGGTCCCGATTAGTTTATAGTGGAAGTATATGATACCTGTGTTCTCCAAAATCCGTGATTCATATTGGCCGAAAACAGTCTGGATCCCAAGTCTCTGAAAAATTGGAGCACAGTGATCTCGATAACCAGCTGATGAGATTATACGGAATAGTAACTTTCTTCTGATAAGGAGAGAAGCACAGCTCCACAGCCCGCCGCGTGACTCCAAAGCATCAGTCCATATCTAATGTGGACTATGAAAACAAGGCATGGTAGATCGAGACCAAATGTGCCTCAGATAGCATGTTTCTAAGTATTCTGAAGAGGAAGGTTATTCTTGTCAGCTTGTTGCAGAACAAGTATTCCGAATACTTTCTTGCCCCCCTGAGACAAGATTGTACCCGTAGGAGTGCCCTATTATGGTGTCTGTATCGTGATCACTTATTCCAGGAGTCATGTATTGCGACAGAGTAGGGGTGGGATAGCGATGTTGTCTAATGTTCAACAATGACCTCATATATATGTTAGTAGACATCTATATCCGGGTAAGAGTAATGATGTCCGATGACGATGCCATTGGTAAAAACTCAACGGACGGAGCTGCACGGTGGAACAATGGTTATAAATGCGAGTAAAGTGTGATTTACATACTTGATGGAAATGAACATGTTTTTGTTGGAGATATAATTTAAATAATAACTCAAAGCGCGGTGCCGTGGTGGACTGTTGCGATGTGATGTATCATGCGACTAAATATTTATCTTCACGCTCACGTAATACAATACGCCACGCAACAACGCATCGATTTTATTCCCTTAGAGAGCATTATTTACAAATGCATGTGTTATAATATTCTTGGAATCTAATAAAATATCTGGACGTTATGTTCATATGTAGGGTTATAATGTATCTTACCACATTCTTTATAACATAACTTTTAATAACAGGAATTAATACATTCACTGCCAAAGCTTACACAAGCTGAGTACCTTGCTCTCCTCAAAAACCAGGACACTACGCCACTTGTGTCACATTAAAGCTTAAGTCTTACATTCAAATTTGCAGTGGACATTCATTAAAATTATTGCAATTTGTTAATAGTAGGATTAGTTTCACCCCTTTTCTCAAAATGGGGATAGTTTTATATGTTCAAATGCAACTAAAACCTTCTTCAAGTTACCCATGAAATGAAAGTATACAACAATGTATATACAATGTCATGTACGAGAAATTCTCTCTATACAACGAAGGAAATTAATGAAAATTGTATACCAATGCAATGTCATACCAAGTTTCTCTTGACTGTTGTATTCTTAACATGAAACTAAAATGTTTATTATATCATTCTTGGACTACGAAATATTTTATTAGTATATAACGTTTATTTATCTCTTTATTGAATTGCACAGTAACGTGCAATTCAATGCTTTGGAATATAAACCTTTACTTTGCCCCAATTGAAACGAAATAGAAATAAATACGAAATATAAAATCACATAAATGAAGGTTTTACTGTGCCCCATTTAAGAAATTGACCCATTTATCAAAATAATGTTTATGGACAATTTAAATAATTGTTCTGTGTTTGCTCAGAAAACAATTGGGCAAAGAATTAGCTGATGTACATTGTACCAATTTTTCTCGTTTTCCCTAGTAACCAATCTGTTTCTTTTTAGATGTGTAACGTTAATAAGTAAATACATTTTCATCTGCGTAAAAATATTAATTCAGTTCCGGTGCATAAGGTCATTCAACTAGCTATAAATACTAAAAGATTCCCTATGAGACCTCAGTATGTTCATGTGGAAAGTGGTTTTGTAGGAAAAGTTGGTTTCAATAGATTTGTCGTATTTCAAACGATAAAGATAAGTGTTTTTGTTAAAAACTAAAGGTTTTTATTTCAGACTGGGAGTGCCTGTTTATTTTTTAATCTTAGTAACGGTGAATCTTGTTCAATTTCAATTTATAGCCAATAACTCAACCCTTCATATATTAAGCAGAATTGAAAAAAGTATCTGCTTAAACTAAAAGAACATTTTACAGTTTGTGTAAACATAATTTTTAATATAAATTCGAAGTTTATGGCAAAAACTTTACAACTGACTAAGGACAATGAAACACTACTATTCAATAAATGTGATATCATGACAACGTGAGCTATAACGTTCAAAAACTACGATATACTTGCATGAAAAATTAATTATGTTTCCTTCAATGGAAGAACCTTTAAAATAGATTATTTAAAACAATGCTATTAACCCCTTTTAATCAAATTTAAGTTTAAAAAAGTTGAGTATTTCAGAAAAAAAAACCAAATTTAATTGTTTGTATTTTACCTCAAAATAAAGCTTGTAAAAAGTGCTGTAAAGACGTAACTTGTCTTTTCTATGTATATTAAAACTTAAATCATGAAGAGAGTAAATAACAGTTCCAAAACCAAAGAATTTGATTTTTGAAAATTTATAAACTACCAATTGTACTCAACAGCCGCTTCACATGAAAAAACTTTCAATATGGTCCATGTTAGTTTCCTCTAGGGTTACCACTATACTAAATGCAGTAATCGGAAAACAGAATAAATTAAATGTTGTCTTAACATATAACACGCTAAACCATTATTAATTAACATTACATACCGGTAATCTAAAAAAATAAATTCTTGCGCTCGTAGCTGGACATAATATTGATACATCGTACATTACTGCCATTCATTTAATTCCAACTGAGCCTTTAAGTGAAGCGGTTTTGTGTTTACAGAGAAGTTAGAAACAACCATGCAGCTTTCTGGCGGAGTTTATATTTTCATAAAACGTTACGTAATCATTCAATTTATCATCTCTATATTTATTTGCCTCGCATAAATACATTTCATGCTCTCATTAGAAAACTCAAATTAAACATTTTCCCTGTTTATTCAACCAATGGCCGTTTTAATGTGCACGTTCTCAACATAATGTTCTTGTTTGATCGTCAAATGTTGGATTTGGGTATCTTAAATGGTTTTCTATAGATGTTTCTCTTTGAATTTATATGGTGAGTACTTGCTTTTAAGACCAACCAAGATATTGATACTTCTGCTCTAGATGGTTACTGAAGCAAAATATAGTGTGTAAGAGATTTCGATGGTACAAAATATGTTTATAAATTAATAAATAGTTTTAGATAAGTACCTGATGAAATCTCAGTACAAAGTAAAGAAATTCTTTCAATAACATGGATAATTATTCAGCCACCTTCCGTGTGTAATATCGTGCCCTCTCTAATTATACTTAGAACAGCAGACATCAGTAATGGAGGTGAAAACAATTTTCGCACAGGGATAGCGCATGAAGATGTAAAAATACGGGCTACAGATAAGGTCGACGCGACGGGCCACGCAACGCTCGGTCACGCTACACTCAGACCTTTGTTGTTCTGTACTCATCTTGTGGCCGTGTTATTTTGTTTCTGTCTAGTTGGCAGAACTGTTACAGTGTAGATACAGCCATGTTCTGTGTAAGGTCAACATAGATAGATATATTTACACCCACCTTTATCATCCTTTAGTTATTTCAAGCCGGTTTAAATACAGATAGTCTAAAAACTATAAAACATGGATAAATGGAAAATTTTTCGATTTATGCAACAATTTTTATTATAACATTATAAGATTGTAAAGGAATCAAGAAACATTTTTAACTTTCAAAATTTCAAAAAATCTATAGTTTTAAATTTTGTATAGTTACACTTTTAAGAGCATCAAAGTTCTTTTAGCTTTTAATTTTGTAAACTGTTTACAACTGTATTATTATTTCCTTATGAATTAGTCTGTCTGAGATATAAAAATCAAAATATCGGTAAAAGCTAAACTGATTTAATCTATCGAAAACATATCTCCGACTAATATGTTTACTTCCACTCTACAAAATAATAATATAATCTAATCTTTCCTACTTTTGTAGACTGTTTTAGTAATCTGCTATGGAATATGTGATTTTTACAGTAATTGTATAAGAAATGATTGAGGGACCGTGACTGAGGATAGAATAGAAGCTTAGCATGAGAACATTGATTACAGATGGGATCTTTCGTGGTGGTGGTTGATGAGTCATCCGTGATTACAAATCAGCTTTAACAAAGGCGGTGGGGATAAAGGGAGGTTTTAGTCAAAGAGGAGCTTATATTTTAATAAACGTCATTACAAAGGTTACAGATACTAAGAAATAAACCTGTTATAGCTTTGGAACATGCCTGCTTGATGGAATAAAGGGGGAAGTTTGGTAATAGTTAAATAAGTACTTCTCGTTTGCTTAAACAGAAACATTTCAATATACTTTACTTTATTGTCAGTAATAACGTAGACGCTGTTAGAATTGTTAAAAAGGCTAGTCGAAGAGCTAGGGTTTCTACTACTACTACTACTACTACTACTACTACTACTACTACTACTACTACTACTACTACTACTACTACTACTACTACTACTACTACTACTACTACTACTGCTACTGCTACTGCTACTGCTACTGCTGCTACTACTTCTGAAAATCTTCACATTCCGTAAAGTTAATTACAGTCTGATAAAAATACATACGTAAATATGTTGTTCGTAAAATATAGTTTTAAGAATGAATCGGTTTCTTCTTATGAAAGTCCTTGTTTATACAGCTGGATTAAAATTAACTCTTATGAGTTAATTTAATCCACAATTTCCATAATAAAAAACACATTTTGACTAAACTCATTATAAAAAGTGATGATTCCATCGTGTTTATAGAATATAGAAAACGTTTCTGATTGCGCTTGAATTTTGGAGTAAAACACGAGTTTTCAATGGGACTTCTCAAATGTCATTAGCGATCCAGTATTACCGCGGTTGAGTGATCAAAGACTGGTGCTTACGAAAGCAAACAGCCGGAAGGATTGATCAGATCGGGTAACCTGCGAGTAAACCCTTGATCAATGATCGTCCAAGGCTGTTAATAACGAGTCAGCAAACCTCTCCATATTATCTCTATTACACTGCGTCTAAATATCACCTTGTAACTTGTGAATCCTCTTTATTTCTTGTCAACAAGACTAATATAATAATTCAAGTAACATTGCTACAAGACCTGAATTTATTAAAAATATGTATAACTGACCATAATATTAGCAAATCAGTTAAAAAAACAGTTACTCCATAGCTACAATTATTTTCCTGAAAAAAAAAACATAAGGTTTAAAAATACACATATTTCAAACCCAATATTTTAGTTAGTGTTTTAAATGAATAACGTAATTAAGTTACCAATAAAAAAGTAAACACTGTATTCCTAAAAATTTTATCGGACCCAAACATACAAACGCAGACCATTTCGATTTAATAAACATGTTTGAATTGAGAATAGTATTTATAGGAGTCGGGACAAAAGCAAAAATTTGAATGAAAAGTCATTTCCGATGATTAGGAACTGAAATTCCTCCCATTTTTCAAAAAGTAATAATATTACTTCTAAACTTGTTGTTCAAGACATTATAAAGGAAACTTGTTATCACTCCACGCTCGTATGCAGATATCAAAGGTTAAATCAGCTAACTTGCGGTGAAGCTCCGGCCACTTGTTTAAGACACCACCAGTAAGGATGATACAAATATATATATATATATATATATATATATATATATATATATATATATATATATACTATATAAGTAGATAGTAATATGGGGTTCCTGGCGCACTTTCGGAGCCGACCGAAAAGCAATGTAAAATACTGTTCAATGTACCATAAAGGAAGCTGAGAAATAACACAGCAAATCTCAATGAAAAATTAACCGAATCTACAGTCGTTCGTCTCCAAAAGCGATCGGTACATTACTATCTACTCTGTGGAATGAAAAATTAACCGAATCTGAGCTTCTACTTTCTTAAGCTGTGCTTTGTAAAATGTTGTCAAATCTGCTACGAATAAAGGAAAAATCTTCGAAATCTTAATAAAATTTAATCAATTTAAAACATTTTTACTAAAAACATACTTTAATAAAAAACTTTTCTACTAAATAGTCACCAAACAACATGAACTCACCAAAGTCTCTACAATTTCTAGCATTAAAAACAGTGCAACAAAGATGAATTCAGTGAATTGCCGGTTTATTCTCATCAACAACAGTTGATACCGTCTTTAAATGAAACAGAATTAAAAGAACTTGTAGAGTCTTTTGCAGAAAGAACGAAAACTGCACACGTGTAACACACAAAAAACGAAAAAAATAAGGGATTATATATTTTAATATAATTACGAAAGATATTGAAAAGAAAGTAAAAAATAAACAAACAGAGAGTTTTCATCGTTTTTTTATGACATTTTTCCCATATTATACGTCCTTTCAAGATAATCAAGACTTAATTGATGAATTTCTTAGGAATTTTTGTGAGTATCAAGATTTATCAACACAATTCATTAAAGAGCATTATAGAATTTTTTCTTATAGAATATAGCCACATTTTGTGTGAAACAAAAGGTATTACTGTAGATAATATTCCATGTGATTCCTATGAAGAAAGACACCAACTATGGTTATCAAAACAGTACTATGACGTGGGGAGGGACTGCAAAGTTTTAGAGTTAAGACTTTATTCTACAAAGTTAATTGTTATAATTTCTTTATCTTTTATAGTCTTCTTTGTATGTAACAAACAAGTGTAATTTTTCATTTTTGTTTAATTCTTTAATCTTTTTTTCATCCAAAACAGTCAAAAATCTGTTCGGCAAGTGTACTTTACAATCTTCCAACTCGGCAATTATTGTAAACCCGAATTTATCTTTCATTTTCTCCAAATTCAAGATTCTATGTTTCTTCCTTTCTTCCAATTCATTTAACTTCTTATACTCTTTAAACTTACATTCTCCAATATCATTTAACTCTTTCAAGAACTCCATTTAAATAGAAAAAAATTTAAAGACGGAAAAAATTAAATTTGCTAACAATCACTCGAGAAGTCGGGGAGAATGTGAGTAAAACCGCATTCTTTTCAAGAGGTTCTTCGTTTAATTTCTCCAAATGTACTATAAAATCATCGAGGATTTCTGGTTCAAAATCATAAACAAATTCAACATCCAGATAATGAAAAAATACAGGTAATATCTTTTCATAATAAACGTGTGTATCGATACCTACAAACCTAATGTATTCTTTGAAAAGGAAAATAATTTTGTCAATGGTTCCAAGAGATAAGTAAAAATTTTTATTCTGTTTTCTAAATTCTGTAACAAATTTTGTTTGCTTCTTGTCTCCATATTGCAATTTTGTAAGCAGGTTATTCAAATGTGTTAATTTATTTCGAAATTTCTTAGGTTTAGGTCTTTCTAACAAAATTAAATTACAACCTCTACAAACTAAATATCTTTTATCGATAATTTCTCCTCTATTAGAACACTTGTAACAGTTGGCATTATACTCTTCCATTTAAACAAAAAGATTTTTTGTTATAAATGGAGATTATGGAACTAACTCTGCCGAGATATAAATTTTTCAACGCAAATGTTTATGTTTATATTTCAACTACCGAGATAAAAAGAAATGATTTTATTTTATTATTCAACTATTTAGGATATTTTGTCTATGACTACAAAGATTATTCCGGAAGAAATCGAGATTTTTCAGTGGCGAAAGAGTATATTTTTGAAGTATTAGAAGGAATGAAAGAGAATAATATGAACATCATCAATTATTGTAAAAGACAAAATGAATGATTGTGTCTTTGGTGTAGTGTTGTTAGTGTGCGTGTTTGCGCTATGGGGAATCACATCACATTCAACTTCTACGGTGTCTATTGTTTAGAGACTTGGCCCTGCACTGCTACTGTCCAACCAAGTTAATGGCTAGGAGCTGTAATTCGGGTCTTAGACTCTGGAATTTTTTTGTTCCCAAGTCTCATTTTTCTTTGGTAACTACTGTGTAGAAGTTGATGGAGAGATACAATTAGGGAATTTGTGTCGGGTGTTTTGTAAGTGTAATGTTGTATTAATGAATGATGTGAATGATGAATGTAATGAACGAATTAAGGAAGAGAAGGAATGTACGAATTAAGGAAGAGAAGGAATTAAGGAATGAAGTGGAAAGGTGAGGAAGCAAATGGCGCGCCAACCACAGTTGTCATTACTCGGCTTGTTCTATAGTCATTACACTATGACCACTCGTGTAAAGACTTGTCCCCAACCACTGAACGACAACCATGTCTTCCTCAATAAAAAGCGCGCCTGAAGCTCTGGGATTTGAACCCAGAACCTCAGGCTTTGAAGGCAAGCGTCTTACCAACTGAGCTACGGAGAGTCTCGAAAGATATAAGCTATATCTCTGCTATATAAGTTGTTCTCACTTGTACAATTAGGATTGCTAGTTTACAAATTTATTAATAATTTTATATTTCAAAAACCACTCAACCGATTTTAATGAAATTTGGTACACATATAGTAAATACTTAACTCTTTCGACTTAACTTATCCATAAGGGTGAAATCATCCCCTATTTCTTAATATTCATAAAAAATAAAAAAAATTATCAGAAAAATCTGAAACTTCAAAAACAAGCGAGTTCAAACTTAAAATTTCATGAAAATAACAAAATTTTCAAAAACTACCCCAATCATCCCTTATCTTAAAACTCTTATATCTCGAGAACTATTGGAGCTTTTTTTGCTGAAATTTTGGTATATAGGATCAGTAAATATTAAAGTATTTTTTAAAATCATAACTTCCGGTCCAACCCTTAAGATGACCTTGGAATAGTTTTTTGTTAATATCATCCCCATTTTTTTAAGATATTCTTTTGAAATTAAAAATGAATACTTATATCAATGTCTTTAACAATTCTGTAAAGTTTTAAAATTATCCGATGAATAATAGTGAAAATAACGTGATTTTTACTGAATTTCTCTAATATCGTTCTTAATCACATCATAGGCTAAAAATTTCTCAGAAACCACAACCACATAACATGTCGAGTTTGTAACAGCTTTTTGAAAATCCATATTGATAATTATATCGTTCTTTGAACCAGAAATATTTGTCAAACTCTTTGTTGTATCAATGACATAAATAGGTCTATTCGCTAAAAATTCTTTAGGATTGTAATACATTTCCTTATTATTACAGTAAACTTTCTTAAAATCTTGATACATCTGATACATGATTCTGAAAAGACCTCCGGAAATGTTTAAATTTTGTAATTCATCTGGATAATAAGAACCGTTCAATTTTACTCTGATATTTTTTACATCCAAACTATCAAACTTTGAAGGATTTTTTTCTTGATTATTCTGTCTATCTGTTTGAAAACCTATGATAACGAACTTGGGATTGAAGATATTTCTATAAATATTTGTGATATCGAACGAATAAGTTGTTCCGGAAATACCATTTTGTTCAATACATTGCCAATCTAGAAAATTAAACATAATGTTTTGACTTTTTGTAATTTCATCAATCAACCTAATTTTACTCGTGGTTTTATAATCAATCATTGGAACTCTAATAAAAAAATCTGTAATTGTTATTTTTCCATCAACAGGCATAACATTTCCAGTTGCAGTCTTCAGAATCACATCATCGTCTTCTGCTCTTATAAAACTTAGATAAAATCCTCCTTTATAGATCGGAATAGTAACATTTTCAAAAAATCCTAATCCAAAATGAGATAAATTTCCAGCTGCTTCAAAAACACCAAATTTAAAATCTGATTCAAAGCCATTAGAAGTTTTGAGAAATAACATCACTTTTTGAATACGAAATAGTTCCTTTAATTGTGCTTAATTGGCCACAGTTTTCGACTTCTTCTATCAATTTATTGTGTTTTCTTACTTCAATCTTAGAAAATAAAAACGGTATAAAATTATCGATTAATCTAACATTATCAGTTCCAAGATATGCTTGACCATCTTGTTTTGTTAAAGTTCCAGAAATATAAAACTGGAAGTTAGACGAGCAAAAGTTATCTCCAAAATCAATATTAAACTCAGTTCTTTTATTCGGTTCATTCAAATGTTGTTTACTAATTGGATAGAAATTTTTAAACTCCGCCCTTTCAATATCACTAGCATATTTTCTGTAGTCCGCCATTTAATAAGAGAAATTTTTAAAACATCGTGTATCATTTTTTCATCGATCTAATGTACGTTTTTATAAGAAAAGATATAAATTTTAGTAAAATAATTAAAAAGATTAGAGTCATTTTTTAATGATCTACTTCGTCATATTCAGGATTCTCTTCCTTAAATTTTGCGATCTCGGTCACATATTTCAATAAAATTTGCACAGGATAGTAAGCGCTATCTATAATATTGTTCCAATCAACTGTATCTTTATTTTCATCCAAAAACTTTTATACTCAAGTGTTGATAGAGACAAAGAACAGACATATGATCTTTTAATTGATAATGTATATTTTCTTGAATGAACTCTGATGATAAAGTTTGATATTTAGCAATGTTTATACCAATTCAATTTGTTTACGTATAATCTCATCATATCTTCGGATAATTCATATTTTTGAGAAATATCATCCCAATGTTCTTTTTTCAAATCTCTTTCGTGTTGCATGATAAAAAGATCGAAAGCACTGTAATGTCCCGCCATCTCTATTTATTAAGAAAAAATTTCAAAATCAAGTTTTTATAAATTGGCTCTTTTTTTAGTTACATTCAGCACATTTTCCAGAAATTCTCTTAACTCCGTTAATGTTTGCATAGTATTTTATATCGTTTGTGGCAGTTTTCTCTTTGCACCTCACACAGTATATGAGCGCCATTTATATAAGGAAAATTAGTCATCGTAACCACCTAATCCATTAAATCTGTTATCAATATTTTCAAAAGTTTTATTAACATCTTCTTTAAATTTATTAAAGTTTTCTTCTAGTTTATTTACTTTATCGAGATATAAAGAGTATCGATCATCTATACTTTTAAGTAATTCATTATTATGTGTTATTTGCTCATTTAAAACGTGTACCAAAATCTTCAAAAAAGTTTATTTTCTCATTGAAATGTGTATCAAAATCTTCCAGAATTTTGTTAATTACTTCACCAACTAATACATTAACACTATTTTTATATGTATTAAAGTTTTCTTCTAGTTTATTTACTTTATCAAGTAATTCACCAACATCGTCTACTGATCTTCTATTTCTGGCTTCTAACTTGTCATAGACTTCTGTTGTAAAATCTTTAACATGCTGTTTATGATTCTCATAATTTTGTTTTAGTTCATTAAACATTTTAATAGGATCTTCTAATTGAATCATTACAACAACATCAAATGGATTAATTCCTTTACTAACACCGCTAATTCTTTTTCCTTTAAAATCTAAGGCATTTTTAACATTCGGATCATGTAAATCAACAATATCGATGTTTTTCTGATAATTTTAGAGGTTTCAAAATTTGTTCTTTAACAACAACATCATGTTTGTCAATACCAGGTCGAACACCGACAATTCTTTTCTTATTAGCCAAACTAACATAATTCTTTTCAACTTTGATCGCTTCAGTAATTTCATCAGCTTTTTCGATATGAGACATTAAATTGGTAAAATAATTTTTTTACACCATCATCAACTTCTTTTTCCAATGTTTTTATTTTATCAGCAACTTCATTTGAACTCATGAAATTTGCAAGTTTGTTATCATATTCTGCTTTAAAATCTTCAATCTCGACAGCAAACATATCTGAATCTGGAAGGTTTTGTAATAAATTTTCTAACTTGTTATCAAACTCATTTCTCAAACTATCAAAAATTCAAAACTATTATCTACATTTTGAATAATTTGTGTTCCAAATACGTCAAAAATATTTTGTGAATCCATATTTATTAAGCAATAATTTGTTAACAACTTCTTTAAAATCTTTACCATTACTCAGTTCATTCAAAACAAAAACACATAAATGACCACAAATTGGGGGATCTTTATAGTCTTGAATCTGAGAATCATTGTAGTAGACGCTTGATTTTTTCAAATATTTAATCAATTCTATAGGTGGTTTGTCCTCAATTCTTCCATACGAATCAAAATAACATGTATTCTTATCATTTTTTATAATAACAAAATCCAATGCGTTCCACTTCCCATAATAGAGTCTAAATTCACAATTCCACATTCAAATTTCTTAACTTTTTCAGGTAATGTATCTCTCATGAAGATTCCTCTAAAATGTTTAATATTTTTGCAGATTTCTTCCAATTCCCCGAATGTTAAAGGTTTAAATTTTTTTTCAATGTTTGATTTCACGTAATTCAAAGTTTTTTCATCTAATCCAGATCCTGTAACATCTTCCAACTCTTTATCTAACCAATTTAAAATGTCTCGAACAATAGGAATCACATCCTTTTTAACGATTGGAACAGCTTTAACGAACATAAGGAACAACATTTTTAACAACTGGAATATTTTCTCCAAAATCTAATAAATCTTTCAAAAGTCCACCATTTTTAAGTTCTTTCAAACTGATTATAAGAAAATTCTATTCTGGTTCCTTTATTGTTTTTCTTATGTTTTTCGAGTTTATTGTATTGTCTATTTGTTAAAAATATCTTATCATCGCCATTTTTTAGTTGATCTATTTTAAATTGAATACTAACGGGTATTTTCTTCTTAAAAGCGGATTTTATTTTTTCTTTCTGATTTTTGCTGAAGTTTACGTTCACCTCCATTTATATAGTTAAAATTTCAAGTTCTCTTCGATTTCCCATTCCTAGTTTTCTCTTCAAAAACATTGCTCCAGCTGTTGGAAGCGCAACAAATCTTTCACCTAAACTAGCATCTTTTGATAAAAATCTATCCATTGCCTTATCTTGCAAAACTTTATCTGCGATATGTCTGGAATTTGTGTCTCTATGTTTTGCATAAAAAATATCGTGTTCCATAGCAGCTTGATCTAATTTATTTATACCAGGATCTCCTCTTTTTAGTCTTTTTTCGAGTTTTGTGCCAGGCCCCAGATACTGATAAGTTGGTACGTGTAATTCAAAAGGTAAATTGTTGATAAAATCATTCAAAAGTCCACTACCCTCAATCATAGATGAACTTATTGCCGGCAAAACTCGTTTTAAATATTTTAATTCCATCAGGTTTTTCAATCATTTCATCAAGTTTGTTCGAAATAAAATCTTTAATCGCTTTCTTTTCGTTCAAAAAATTGTTGTTTCCAGCCTTTTCTTGAGCATAAATATAATTAATAATTCCATCGAGTTTTGTCAAATCGTCGATATATCTGTATTCAATCTTATTATCACTGTATTTTCTTACACCTGATCCTTCGATTCGTTTTTCCCAAATTGGTTTAATCAAATTGAGATATTTTTTTACCTTTACTTGACTTTGGTTTCTTAGTTGATGGATCATTATTTTTGTAAATTGAGTCAGATTCCCATAAAATTTTCAGTATACTTTTTCAAGTCTTCTTCAGAATATAAACCGTCTTTTGGAACATCAGTGCCTGTTAATAATCTCCATAAACCTTGAGTTTCTTCATATGTTTTATCTTCAATAAATTATATCATTATGCTCAAAATTCACGGGCAAATTTCCAATCATAAAACTTTTCTTTTTTCTGTCCCAATACAAACCAAATTTATCATCCTTTGCTCTAGGAAGAAATTTTTTACCAATTTCACCAATTATTATATCCGTTGTTCCAGGACTTATTGGTTCAACTATGGTAGAGTCTTCAATGATTCGAGGTCTAAATGGTGTTGAAGATGGTAATTTTGGCAATTCAAACTCAGATTCTGGTATCGAAATATCAGCAAATTGTCGTACAACTGGAACCAAATTCATCAAATTTTGATTATCGCTTAAAACATTTTCAATTTTGCCCTCAACATTTTTTATTGCAGATGTTACAGGTTGATTAATTTTTTGAATAAATTCTTGTTCTTTTTCATCAATTCGAATCTGTTCTTTAAATTCTTTGATTAATTTCTTTTCTATTTGATCAAGTTTTTTTGCTTCTTCTGAAGTTACGTTCGCCATTTATTTAGGAAAATTTTGAAACGTAAACGTGGAACGTGGAAACGTGAACACGAAACGAGAACACGAAACGTGGAACGTGGAACGTGAAACACGAACGTGAAACACGAACGTGAAACGTAAACACGAACGTAAAACATGAACGTGAAACATGAACGTGAAACATGAACGTAAAACGTGAACGTGGAACGTGGAAACGTGAACACGAAACGAGAACACGGAACGTAAAACGTGAACGTGGAACGTGGAAACGTGAACACGAAACGAGAACACGAAACGTGGAACGTAAAACGTGAACGTGAAACATGAACGTGAACGTGGAACGTGAACGTAAAAACATGAAAACAACTAGATTATCACACGTTTATATTGGAAAATTTATTCAAATATTTGCCATTTTTAGGCTTCAAAGTTAGATTAATAGTTAAAAATCCGTAGTCTTCCTTCCAAATTTTATCACATAACTCAATAAAGTGGTTAAAACTCATATCAGATCCCACATAATTGTTATAAATCTTTCTCGAATAGTGATCATCTTGCTTAAAAATACACAACATATTCAGGTTATTTCTTATAACTTGTTTATCAACCTTTGAAAAGCATTGGGAAAGATAGATACAAGATATGTTTTTTGTGACGAGACATTACGAAATATTCCTTAATAACGTCCTGATTTTCCAAAATACAATCATCAAAAACGATTAACGAATTGGGTTTACATTCGCTTAACGGAACTATGTCCTCAGAAGCATTATAAAAAATGTGATATTTTTTTGTTTAAGTTTTTCTCAATATTTTCAAATCTTTCTTGTAATTTTTTATAGGCGTCTTGTTCTAAAGATTTACTAAAGACGTACAAATTGGAATAAGGAATCAACCTATTGTAGATGAAATTCAATAATAAAGTTGTTTTTTCCACATCCACTTGAACCAACAATTAACAATCTGATTGGTTGATCTTTCTTATTTTCTTCAAACGTTTGAAGTTTTATCTGATCTTTTTGCTTTAAAAATTTCTCCATTTAAATAGAAGATTTTCATCTTGAAGCAACGCTTGCGAAAATGAAGCTGTTCAAGTTGACTTCAGAAAGCTCTAAATTAGTTTTAAACTTGGAACATCCTATTCATTTAGAGGAAGAATCAAATTATTTTATCGGTTTAAGCGGCTTTTATTCTGGACAATTTTGTAATAAATATTAGTGAAAGTTCTCCTTATTGTATAGGATTTAGTGAGAAGAACATAACAAAATATTATGGTTTAAACAAAGGATATTATACTTTCGATCAAATTAAAAATTCCCTTAAAAATTATCTGAAAACATTCAAACAATCAGATAAATCTTTAAACTTTGACGAAAACAAGTTTGAAATGCAAAAAAATTATCTCTCTAATAAAATTCAAATAAAATCACCAGTAAGAATAATGTTTTCAGCAATTATTGTAGATTTATTAGGGTTTGTTCAAGAAACTATTGAGCCAAATCAGGTATATTTAGGAAATAAAACGCCAAAATTTAGACCGTTTGATGTAATTGAAGTACATTGTAATCTCGTTGAACCTAGTTTTTGAAAATCATAATACCGAACATTTACACAAAGAATCTGAAATTTTGTACACATTTTTTCCCAAATGTTGCTTATGGATCAAAAATCAGTGAAAAACCGAATGAAATCGATTATATTCCAATTAGAAAAAAATATTTAAAGAATTCAAAAAATCGTTCTAACTATACAAGACTCTGAGGGAAATTTATTAAATAATGAGAGTAAAACAACAATATATTTAAGATTGAAAAAGGAATAAAAATGAGTTGATGATGATGACAAAATTCAATATTTTTTTACTTAAAAAACAAGGGGCTATTCGAATGGCCCCTTAACAATCTTCATCCTGACACTGTTTTTATCAATGAATCTGGCCTTCATTCTCAAAATAAAAATTAAGTTAAATTTCTTTTCTATCTAAATGGAGTCAGTTGTAGACCTACTCAATAATCAACTTAGATTTAAAAGCAAACATATCTTTACAATTGTTGACGAAAATAATGAATTTTGGTTTAAGGCTAAAGATGTTGCAGAAATATTGGAATTTAAAAATACGAGACAAGCTATCATAGATCATGTTAAAGAAAAATACAAAAAAAGCTTTGAAAACATAGATTCTGACAAGGGTATCGAATCGCGACTCTTACAAAAATTACATCCAGACACTATTTTCATCAATGAACCAGGCATATATTCTTTAATACTGAAATCTAAAATGAAGATTGCAGAAACGTTTCAAAATTGGGTTTTAGAAGAAGTTTTACCGAGTATTAGAAAATATGGCGAGTACAAACTTGAAAACGAAAATAAGCAGTTAAAAGATGAAATAAAACAGTTACAAATTAAAGATGAAATGAAATCATTGAAAATAGAGAATCAAGAATTGCGAATGGAATTAATGAAGAGAGATATGGTATGTAAAGATTTTGATAAGAAAAAAAAACACCATGTTTTTGTGTTAATTAAGAAGAATCACATGTGGGAATGGCCTTATTACGTTATCAGAGCTCAGAAACGAGAAATACCAAACCGATTAAAACATCTAAAAATAAATTATCCTGAATTAGAGATTTTGTTCATTGATGACGAACCAAATTCTATCAATCTGTATAACCAAATGAAAGAATCTTTGAATATTTTATACAACGGAAATCATTTTTACTACAAATATGGCAGAATCTCGACTGATTTATAGAATATCTAAATTACACGATGAAAATGTTTCTAAATTTTACTAAAAAACTCTCGATTTATTATATTTTGTTTGTAAATGTTTAGCATAAACTAGGTAACCATCGTAGAATTTTTTTTCATATTCACAAGGCATTTCGTTTTTATAACTTTCGCTGAAAATTTTTTTAGCACAATCTTTGCAAAAAGCATCTTTTCTATCTTTACTATACTGCCAGTTATTATTAAATTCAGAAATATTTTTAATTTCTTTACAAAAGTAACACTTTTTCTCTTCTAAAGTTAATTTGTTTCATTTTATCGTATAATTCCTTACAATAACAGTCTTTTCTATTCTCTTCTTGACACTTTAGTACATTTCTTTTGAGACTCCCATTTATATAGAAAAAATTATTACACGATGAAAATGTTTAAACTCTTAACTTATGATATTTTGTTTGTAAATGTTTTTTGATAATTATTTAACCATTTTATAGTTCTTCCACATTCACATTGAGTATCTTCATAATATAATCTATGGTGATTCTTCTTTACACAATCTTTACAATATGAGTCTTTCTTATCTCTACTATAGTGATCACTATTAAACTCTGAAATTTTTTTAGTTTCTTTACATTTAAGACATTCTTTATCTTCCAAAGTTAATTTTTCTATTTTATCATATAATTCTTTTATGGATATTCCCTTTCACAATCTTTGCAATTATAATGCATTCCATCTTTCCTATTTTTATCTTTATAAAATTCATTTAAATCTTTAAATTCTTTGCACTTTGTACATTTCTTTTGATGCGCCATTTATATATAGAAAATTTATATTACAGTTTTTGACTTCTTCAATTCATATTCATAAAACTTTCCGGTTATTTCTTCATTATTTAAAATCTTTTATACTATAAGTTACAGGATCTGTGTTATTAATTTGATAAATCGCAAAGATTTCTCTTGACCAATTGTTCTTATATTTGCTCGAAAATGTTTGTTTTTTACTAACAATTCTTACATGATCATTGACTTTAAATTTAGTTTTCGTGTGAATTTCAGGTGGAACATACTTGAAAACGGTCTCTAATAAACCTCCTTTTCTGCATCCTTATCTACGTCTTTCGGTTTCATTTTGATTGTGCTGTGAACTGTATCGTTATAATTGTTTACGATTTTTTGAAGAAATATCGATCCATTTAAAGTTTTTATTAATCTCAAAAATTACTTTTCATTCTCTCATTTTGAGTTCTGTTATATCTCTCTACAATACTTGATTTCTCTTCGTTTTCAGTATGATTAAATCTTAATGTTGTATTTCCTCAAAACATCGTTAAATTCTTTATTTTTTAAACTCTAAACCCTTATCTGTATGAAGTAGGTTAGGAGGTTTGTGATTGATCCTTATGGCATCTTTTACTATATCTTCGAAAAGCTTTTGAAATATCCTTGCCGTTTTTTCTTTTGATAGCTCTTGACCAAGCATATTTTATGAGAAAAGTATCAATAACATTTTAACATATACTTAAATCCATCATTTTGATCTGAATAGTTAGACATTATAACTTAAATCTGCTGCCCATAAATCGTCAATTCCTAATGTTATAATTTTTCTCTTTTTAAACTTTTTTCGTACTGGTGCATGAATTTCTCTAGCTTCAATCTCTATCTCATCTTTAGTCTTCAATTTCTTGCTTAACAGGTTTTGGATTTGGATTCTTTATAAACTTACTCTTGTTTGTCTTACATTTTGAACATTTTGCAGCAATTCTATACAATCCATTTTGAGTTTGAACAATTTCAGAATCTATATTTTTCGTTTTCTTTTTACACTTGTGGACAGTGAAGACAGTGAATTAAATCATCTTCCATTTATATATCAAAGTTTCCAACTTCGTTTAACTCTTCTAAAATATCTGTTTTAATTTCGCCTTTATATCCATACGGTACTGTATCGATCTTATTTTCTAGGGACAATTCTCTTATCATCTTTAGCGTTCAGTGCTAACTTGTTTATAGTGACGGTGTACAAACTCATGTTTGTAGCTTTTGATTACTGTCATCTCTCTAAATTCTTTCTTTATCTTCGAACAAACATCTCTTCAAGTTTTCGATATTTATTGTTTTATTTACAACGCTTCTCTTAATTCCTTTACATCTTACTGGATTTTTGTCTAGATATTTGTACGAGTACATCTTTGATCTCAAATCCACAAAATTCTTCTAATATCTCGCCGTTCAATTCGTCTTTGAATTTCCCTATTACCTTCTTATTTTTAGTAGTGAAACATTCGTGATCTTTTGGATAGTCGCTCGTATCGAAATCATCTATATTTTCTTTAATAATTTTAAAGGGATCTCGTTTTAATTCTAGAAAATAACTGTCTGTATCCATGTAACACAGATTCAAATCTGGATCAAACTTCCTTTAATTTGTTGTAATAAAACTCGTACATTAGCAATTTTGAGAGGTCGAGAAACTGAAAAATCCTATGTAAATCGGTTTGTTAAATTTTAAACCTTTTGTTTGTACATGTGACTCGCTATACAGTTGTCGTCAAAGATGTTAAAGCATTTGAAATTTGTTTTTCTTAGCTTGTTTCATTGAAAATTCTTCATTTCCAAGCTTAATATCACATCTGTTTCTCACATTTTTCCATAGATTTTCCAAACACTGAGTTGTTCATCAGCTTATTAAAAGTCCTTTTCAAAGTCGTCTTGTAGCTTTGGTTCTCATGTTTGTGTTAAATCAATGTTATTCTTTCATAAAAGGCTTCTGATCGAATGCAATAACTCTATTCACATGTTTCAAAATCATACCTTGTTCCAAATAGAACTTCAAATTTCTCGAATGAACAACGTATTCAGTTTTATCCAGTAGAGTTGTGCAAAGTTTGTTTTTAAAATGTTCTGGAGCAAGAGGTTAAATCCTTGTGATGTTCGTGTAAATTTGTTGGATATCCAAGATCGACTTCGAGAATATAGCCATAATCTTCGTCGCCAGTGAGTTCTAAAAATTGTTTCTTGCCACTCTTCTTTTGTATACGTTTTAGGGATCCATCCACTTGATATCGTTATATGGTAAACTTTGCATGAGGCCATACCCCATAAAGGTTGTATTGCATCGAGATAGAGTAAATAGTTTTCGGGCTTTGTCTTATCAAAATCTTTTAAATATTTGTTATTTGCTTTCACATATCGTTTAATACACTGAGAAATGCCTCCGCGAAATACCTTTTTCGATCATCAAATACATAATTATAATCACTAATTAATTGTAATTCTATCTTCGTTAATTTTAAAACATAGCATCCCATGCAAGACTGGGAGCTGTTAGATAGTGTGCTGGATCAAGCTTATAGCAATTCAAACAAATATTCCTAAAATTTTCAAAGATATCAGCGAGCAATAGAACATCTTGAATGTTTATAGAGATCAGAGTAATTTCCTAGATTTTTCTCTTTTAATTTGTTCCAAACATTTAAGTAGTGTTGTAAATCTTTCTCAGGATATGCTCTCATCTGTCAAAAGTGAATAGAAATCTTGAATTCTCAATTCTTCTGTGTAATCAAGTTTTTCAATACTGTCGATAAATTCATAGGGAAATATTCCTTTTCCAGATAGAAATTTTAAAAAATCTCGTCGTCGTCATTTGGCTGTCTTTCTATTATCTCATTCAGTCCATCTTGTATAAAATGATTTTGTAATGTTTGAAGTCTTCTTTCTTTAGATTTTTAGCTAACTTTTCTATAGACGAGGCCATGAATCTGAACGTGTCTACAAACGAAAAACTTGATGAATTTTCTTGGCTTATCACCTTCGAATTCATAGCCATATCCAGAATTTACAGAATAATTTTATATATTTTTCATCGGTGTTTGCAATCAAATCAACATTTCCATATTGTTTAGCCAATTCTTTTATGTACAAATGAGTATCGTAATTTGACATATTGTGGCAGAAAACGGGAATATTTTGAGGAAATTTTGAGATTCAATTACAAGATAAATGAGCAGCACCTCGAAATTTGCCGGTTAAATGACAATGATCTCGTACTTTTTTTCTTGTTTGATTATCAAAACCTGGGGGACCTGACCATTCACAAATATGACAAAGACTGGAATTTTCGGTACGCTAATTCTTCTTCTTCTTCGGTCAATTTTTCATAGGTTTTTTGTTCTTAGAATTATACTTTTTTAGCTATGTATTTTGATATTTTATTGAGTTCTTCAAAACAATTTTGTCGGGAACATTTTTCAAATCTTCTTCATTTTTGGCACGATAACATATCGGTTTGTACATGCGATTGGTCACATTCGACACTAAATATAGAGTAAAACCATAAGGAATGTGCCTCTGAATCTTGGTTGTAGTCGATCTTTGTGGATTGTTCTTGCATGTCGGAATTTTTTCTAATATGCTCTCAAAGTCCATATAAATTACGTACGGATGGTTAAATTTCTTTTGATAATTAGTAAATTTAGTTGTTTGACCTGGAAATGGCATTAATTGGCTTACAAACTTCATGATTTTTACAAATTTCTAAGTGATCTGTTAAATCTCCAGATTTGTAAAAATGGCTTAAACATCTTCTACACAAAAATTTTCTTTCTTTATGTTTAGACAACTGCGAAGAAACAAGCTTATTTTAAATCGGTTATCAAAACATAATGAGATTTATCATCTTGTTTAACATACAATAAATCAATGTTTGTTTCAGCGTCATATTTTTCAGAAATTTGTAACGGAACAATGTTAATATTTTCATCAAAACTGTAGACATTGATAGACATTGTTGGATACTTATACTTGGAATTGTAGCTTCGTTTTTCAAATATTTGTATATCTTTCAGAGACATTGGATACTCAAAACCTGAAAATATTTCGTCATTCACAAATTTTTCGTATTGCTTTACACGTTCACAGTCCTCTTTCTGGTTTTTTAATAGCACATCTTATTGAGTAAATAAAAGCAAAAATCATCTCTATTTTTTATATTTATACAAGCTTTTTTTATCTTTGATATTCTTTGGTAAATCGATGTATGATCCTGCATTCATCATTTCGTGTTTGTTAAGGCTCAAAACTAGTTGTTTACAACTTTTAAATGTCCATCCGGAACCTTTATTTGGATTATTCGTTTGTTCTCGATGTGTTAATTTATTAAATTGCTTAGTAATAAAGTCGTTTACGTCAAAGATTTCGTCCTTGCTTTGATAGTAAAATACATTAGACATGTTTGCGGTTCACCATTCACTAAAGTTCGTTCGTATTCACATTCCCAAAGAGAGATAGCCCTTCATATTTTTAACATTTTCTTGAAATTTCTCGATTAAACTTTTAATTTCTGACCGCATAAATTGAAAGATATTTGTAAATTGACATGGAATTGTCGTTCAAGTTTGTTAAAATGTATTGCTTGAAAAGACCGTGTATTGAGGATAAAACTTTCTACATCAATGATATTTTCCGGATTTTACTTTAAGAGTTTTATCAATTTCTTCGATCATTTCAGACTTGGTTTTTATCGTTAGTACCGATAGCCAACTTTTTCAGCTATTGAATGAAGTTTTTCATCATTAAATAGGTCGAGAATTTTTCTTTTCAAACTTTTGAAATTTCTCTTTAATTCACACGTAATTTTCTCAATATTAAACATGTTTTCGTGATCGGCAATTTTATTTTCTCTAGCCCACTGTCTTAAATAATTTAGTTCATTATTGTAAATTTGCTTGTTTTTTTCATGACTTTTAGAATTATAATGGCGATCATAGTTTTTTCTTAAAATTTCTATTTTGCAGAACGGACATGATATTTTTATCGCGCTCCATTTAGATAGAAAAATTTATTTAACTAAATGGTGTTTGTAAACCAACGATTGCGCCTCTCAACGGCGTGATATCACTACGGATATGACGCAGGCGAAGCGATTATCGTGATGGGTCGGTTCTGTAGTAGCACACCTCGACTGTCATTGAAGATTTTTCCTTTATTCGTAGCAGATTTGACAACATTTTACAAAGCACAGCTTAAGAAAGTAGAAGCAAACAGCTGTAGATTTGGTTTAATTTTTCATTCCACAGAGTAGATAGTAATGTACCGATCGCTTTTGGAGACGAACGACTGTAGATTCGGTTAATTTTTCATTGAGATTTGCTGTGTTATTTCTCAGCTTCCTTTATGGTACATTGAACAGTATTTTACATTGCTTTTCGGTCGGCTCCGAAAGTGCGCCAGGAACCCCATATTACTATCTACTTATATATTTGATAAACCTCCAGTTTAAAAGGACAGTTCTGCATGCCTCAGGCTCTTTGAATGTGGGGATCATGTAGTAGTTGGCCACTTCGACTCGCCCTTATGGACTATGAATGTTGAGACCAAACTTTGGCCACCTCAACTCGTCCATCTGGTACTTTGAATGTTGAGACCACATAGTCGGTCATCTCGGCCATGTAGCACTGTTGTATGATGAGACCCCACAATTCACAGTTGGCCACCTCGAACAGATTTTTATCTGTATCTGAACTGGAGACAAACACGTAATCTATATGAAATTGGTATTGTTTACTTATTACTTACTACTAATCTTGTCAATCAGTTTTTAAATAAGAGAAAGAATGATTAGCGTTCTGAAAAGAAGCTCAAATTAATCTCAATAAAATTATATCATTTTATTACATTCATGCTATTACGGAAAACAATTTGGAAGGATATTTTTGCAAAGGGGCTTCGACAGATTCTTCCTCTCCAAGTTATTAAAACCATTGCGTTTATTAAAATGCCACAGGGTATACATTTGAAATGAAATTGTTTGTTTTAACAAGGATTTCTTTACTCCCTACATGTAATTAAAAATATAAGCTGTTACCGCGCCGCCTGAATCTCTCTCTGGAAACTACAGCAGCCCGATAAGAAACCATTAATTATTCCATATAATACTAAGATCTTACAGTCTTAAATTAAACCCTAACTTGATTCCACCAAGAACTGCCCTAACCCTCGTCCCTTTAAATCCATATAAGGAAACTTTCCTGTGCGTGATGAAACTCTATACTAATCATAATTTTGAATTGCTATTAATACAGTCTTTAGAAGTACGTTGATGGTACTTTAAGAATAATATTGTTAAAACCATTATGGCTATTTTCGAATCATTATAATACGTCATTGAACAATAAAATACTAATCGTGTGTTTTAATCGCTAGAAAAAAGGTTTGAGAAAAGTAATCAGGTTTATTCTGCCAGGCATTTCAGTACTCTGCTATTCAATAAATGCTTTTCATGAATATCCTATGCCTTTTAAACACCAACGATTCCGGCTAGCGACTCATTAATCCACCTTAATCATCAACCAATTCAATTTATTTTCTTACTCAAAATTCGTTAGAGCGTCAGTTACTCCCTGATACTTAAATTAATTACTCGTTTCTAGCTTCCTTCTAATACGGATTCCCCTTTTAAATTGTAATGGATATAAATCACTTAGGGCTTAAACGTTTCTGAAAACCACATCCTTATGGAAAATGAAATAACGAGAAAGATTCTGGGGGACGTTATTTTTTATTAAGGGCACAAAGAATGGTTAAAAAAGTAATGAAAACTTCCCTAAAACCCCTGCAGCGGCCTGCAGGGAAGAACTTCACATCACTCAGGTCATATGGAGCTACGTGAATTAAATAAACTATTACGTCTCTTAGGAATATTTAAATTACTATAATTTAATAGAATCGTTGGAATAATAAAAAATTTTAGTAAGATTCATCAGTTTATATTATACTATCCAATAACTAAATGTAAAAGTAGAGAACGCCTGAGATCATTCCACCCGGAATAAAGATTTTTTATGACAGGTCAGACTACAGAAAGTAAACCCAATTGTTCAGTTTTCGTCTCATTGGGAGAAAAATTAATCATTTGTGAGAACTTCTAAGAGCGATGCGAGATTGTGGAGCCCACCACATCTCATTAGACACTCCAACTTAGCCACTTTACTTCGTTTGGGCAGACAATCAGCTTCAATATTGTCAAGCAACTTCTGTTCCTTGGTGGATTAATTTATTAGAACCGAATTTTTCTTTTTCATTTAGGCAAGAAGCTGAGGAAACCCCTCATTCACACAGTACTAAAAAGCCACCTTATGAGATTCAATGAGGAGTAATAAACAGACTCTTTATTTCACTCATGTTACCTTGATTAAAGGGATGGACAGTTTTGGTTCAGCGTTTTCTAATCTACGATATTCCCTCATGTTTAGGGGCGGAAACAGCTTTTAACACTAAGGGAACTAATCCACTCTAACAGTCATCGATTAATCATGACAAATAGGGAGCCTAAAACTTGTGGAACTTCAGAACTGTTTAGAACTACAATATTGTATCTGATTTCTAACAGTATAATGGAAGTAGTTATATCAATGCTGCAGAAAACACATGAAATGTAATTAAAAACCAACGTTTAGTGATTTTTACTTGATATTTTTAACAGGTCCATTTTACACACAAACACACACTTAGATTTCAACATTTAGTAATATTCGGTACTTTCGCCTATGGAAATGCTCACAAATTACAAAAAATATTAAATATCTGCTTTCTCCAAATAAGGTTATTACAATTCAGTTATAATTCCGAGTTTTTTGCTTTTTGTAACACAGATATTTTAAAAGTAACTATAGAATCTGGATTACATAATTGGACTTGAAAGATGATATTGTTGTTAATTAGAAAAGAACAAAGTTAATCTAAATTAACATTTACGGGTTATAAGTTATGTAATTCCTTGTGAGTTGCAATAATAATGCTTTTATCACTTTCATCATAACTCCCAAAATGACAAATGTCCGAAATACTAAATATACTATTCTTTCAAATATTGTAGGTTTGTATAAAAAAAGAAATTATTTAATATAATGGTATTAAATATAAGGTATAATTCCGGATTTTTTTACTATTGTAACATATATGTGTTTAAATTAACTATTATTATATAATTGCGCTTGGAATAACGATCTTGTAGATAATTAGATTAGAAAAAAATTAATTTTTGTGTTATATAAGTTATATAATCTCTTGGTAGTCGCAATAATTAATGCTTTTAAACACTTTCCACATGACTTCCATTCAAGATGTTATTCTTTTTATAACATATAACGGTGGCAAATGTCCGAAATACAAATATTACTATTCTTTTAAAAATTTGATTTTATATTTAAATACAGTATTCAAGCTCATATTCAATGTTTATAAATTAATACAATTTATGTATTCAATCTAAACATTTTAGTGCAACGGGAAGACGGAACGGGATTTCTCAGTGACCACAGGTCTAACGCTCCACTTGGATTAAACTTTCGAACTTCTAACCTTATGCCAACAGCAATATTGAAGTTTGCCCGTTTGTCTCCGAGACCCCAAATCTTCATTAAGAACGTTGTCCCTAGGGATACTGATGATGTTACTGGTGGTGTTTTTAGGACCTATCGCAGAGAGACCTCTTCACCGTGCTGGTAAGGATTGTTAATTACGCTTGTTGGAACACCAAATTTTCTTCCAGTCTATCCGCTGTGAGATGAGGATAAGTACAAGATAACTAAAAGATTGTTAAGACAAAAATTCATAAAGCTATCAGAAACGATTTGAGGTTCTCAATCTCAATGTGGTATAACTTCCTGCGCAGACCTAGTTGATAGTTAGGCCTATTAATTGGCTATGCTATTCGATTGGTAAGTAGAAATAAACCGTTCTGTTGCGCTGACGAAAAAACTATCCAGTAGTTGTTACATCCATGGACGGTGTTTTCAATAATTACTGGCCATTACTAAATCGGAGGATGCTTAGAGACATTTATTTCACAATACAAGGGTGCAAGATGATGTCAATATTGAAAGCCATTTGCTTCCGGTCTCGGTGCAGTTATGAAGAGGAATGGTACAGAGTCGCCATTGTCACCCTCCAATAACGATCTTGCTGCATGCGGGTTCGCACGACTCTGTTTCATAAATCTCGTATATATTCCAAAGTTGCATAGAATCTGTCTGTATGGAATGCAGTATACAGATATATTACAAAACTAACAATAGTTAAATTTTAAAATAAACAACAAAGATATTCGGTTAAAGATATTCGGGATTAGTCATTTTTACTAATATATTAAAATAAACTCTTGCAATTTTGTCATTTTCCTTTATATCAAATAAATCCCAAAAGGTTACAGGACCAGGATGTAATGAAATTAAATAGATTCTGTGTGTGGTCTACTTTTAATATGAAAATAATGTGATTACTCTACAAAAGAAAATGTTTAACAGTAACCTCAATCGATGTTTAACAAAAATAAACATTAGTTTTATTTATTTATATATAATCTGAATTTTTGAAAATGGCCCCAACGATTTTTATGAAATTTAGTATCCAAGGGATTTTGGGGCGATAAATTGATATAGCTAGGTTTTCATTTTTAGAAAAACGTTTTTTTTTTTTTTTTTTTTTTTTTTTTTTTTTTACGTAGGGGGAATGCATTTGCGCACGGAGTGTGGGACTCCCTTGCGGACTACCCACTAAACCCCCTACGGGCCACGGAGAGCCAGGCCGGAACCCTTTCGGATGACATCTTGCCTGGTCCGTGTGTCTCAACCAGGACAAAACTACTTGTTTCGGAAGCTAGGGGTCAGCCAGGCATCCGTCTTCACGCTTCTGATGAAGGATCGCATGTACGTGAGTGGTGACTGCATTCCAGGCGTCCTCATTCTGCAGCATCATCTCCACAATGGTCTCTGCCGTAACATCACCAACTGTGGTGGCGAGCGTTTGCCTGGCCTCGGTGAAGCGCCCGCAAGCGAAGAAGGTGTGATGAACATCATCATCTTCCTCCGGGCAGTAAGCACACCGAGGCGACCTGACTTTTCCCATCCTGTAGAGGTACTTCCTAAAGTAACCGTGCCCCGTCAGGAACTGACACAGGTAGAAATCTATCTCCCCGTGGCCACGATCTATCCAGGATTGAAGCTCTCGAATGAGACGGAAGGTCCAGCGGCCGTCCAATCCTTCCGTCCACCTCCGCTGCCAAACCTGCAGAGTCTCCGCCCTGGCAGCAGCCAAGGCATCCTTTCTACCCCGCTCGGCAGCCTCCCGGAAGACGGTCTGTCTCTCGATGGCCAGCAGGTCAATAGGAATCACCCCAGCCACGACCGCCACGGCTTGAACCGGAAACGGTGCGATAGGCGCAGGCGACCCTAAGTGCCGCTCTTCTCTGTACCGATAACAGCTTTTGACTGTATCGCCTTATCCTCATGACACCCGCCCAAACCTCTGCGCCATACAGAAGGGTTGAGTTTACAGTAGACATGAGGAGGCGTCTCTTACTTGACCTAGGGCTTCCTACGTTAGCCATCAGCCTGCCGAGAGACATAACCACCTTAGAGGCTTTGTCACACACCGCCTGAATGTGCTCCCAATACCGAAGACGGCAGTCGAGTAACACACCCAGGTACTTCGCCGCAGTCCTTGTCCGAACCTCGACACCCCCCACATTCATAGAGATCAGAGTGGGGATTCTCCGTCGAGTGAGCATAACGATTTCGGTCTTGGAGACCGCCAGCTCAAGTCCATGGCTCGTCATCCAGGCATTGACCCGAATCATTACCTGATTAAGGCGTAACTGTGCCAAGTCCGGCGTCCTCGCCGTGATGACTGCAGCCACGTCATCAGCATAACCCACGAGGTAGACGTCGTGGGGCATCTCGAGGCGAAGCAAACCATCGTATGAAACATTCCATAGGTCTGGGCCGAGAATAGACCCTTGAGCCGCACCGGCAGTGACCTCTTTTGTTCTCCTTCCGTCTTTGGTTTCATACAATAGCCCGTCGGTTCTTCAGGTAGTCCTGCACAATGACCAGGAGATAGTCGGGCACACTGAAGTCCCGCTGCAACGCCTCTAGCATGTCCTCCCACCGAGCAGAGTTAAACGCGTTTTTTACGTCAAGTGTAACCAACAGCAACAATCGGCCGAGCCTGGTGACAAGCTGTTTCGGCCTGCTGGACGGCACTGATCACCTCTGTAATAGCGTTCAGAGTTGAGTGTCGCTTTCGAAAGCCATGCTGCCGGGGGAGAGAGATCTCCGGCGGCTTCGATGGACGACAGGCAACCTGGGTTTCAGCAACCTTTCATAGAGCTTCCCCGCGGTGTCAAGCATACAAAAGTGGCCTGTATGCCGACGGGGAGTTCGGATCATTTTTGCCTTTGCTGATCAGCGCCAACCTAGCAACCTTCCAGCGCGACGGGAACACACCCGCTACCAAACATGCATTAAACATGTTCAGCAGCAAGAGCGGATAACTCGCCGCCACAATCTTCAAAAACCTCAGCTGGAATGCCATCAGGTCCAGGAGCCTTCTTGTTGCGCATGGTGGACACCGCCGCTACAAGCTCCTGCTCCGTAAAAATGGGAACGTCTGGTACCGGTTCTCGCTACTCTCTCCTCCCGCCTTACAGGGTGACTTGGGAAGAGAGCTTCCACGATCGTCGAAATCATTCCAGCAGGCATTTCCGTGCTTTTCCCTATTCCTCCTAGCTTTTTTCGCACAAGTTTGTATCCTCTTCCCCAAGGGTCCGAGTCCACTTCCTGGCAGAGCTCACGCCAGCATCGTGCTTTGCTCAAACGAATTGCTGCACTCAGAGCTTTCTTTAGCAGCCTTGTGCTCTGCCGACCTAGTTATAGCTTCAGGCCGGTTTCGAGCTCGCTGCGCTCTACGTTCTGCACATTAGTGCAGTTCTCCTGAGCTCGCCAATTTCGTCCGTCCACCAGAAGGCTTGGCGACGGCCCCGGTAAGGTCGTTTCCGAGGCATTGACGAATTGCAAGCGTGTTCTATCAGTTTCATGGAAGAGTCGATATAAGCCTCAACCTCAGCTGTTTCAGTGGACTCGGGAACCCCCGGAACACCAGCCTCGATACTACGATCTAGCTGCTCGACAAGTTTTCCCCTGTCCAGCTTAGCCAGATTCCAGCCAAGAGTGTTTCGGGTATTCGCTAGCCGCGGCAGCCGATTATCGATGAGATGGAAAGCGATGAACTCGTGGTCACTAGCAGTGTAGACGTCCATCACTCGCCATTCCGCTACTAAAGGAAACAAATCGGCCGATACCATCGTAATGTCTGGTATTGACTCACCGAGAGTGCTTCGGAAGGTCGGCCTTGTCCCTCTATTCGCGACTTCCAAATCGAGTCTCGAGACCATCTCCAAAATATGTCTTCCCCTCACGTTAGTCACGGGCATACCCCATTCGACCGCACGGGCGTTGAAGTCACCCGCCACTATAACACGCCCAGGGACGCTTCGGAGACTGTCTTCCAGCGCTTCCAACCTTTCCAGGTACTCTCGCGCGGAGTAATTGGGGGAGAGGTACACACTGTAAATGGTAACGCTGTTCAACTTAACCCAGACATAACCGTCACCGGAACCATGACTCAGTACGCGGACCCCACGACTGTCTGCGATCCAAACAGCCGCAGTGCCGAGTCCATCGTAAAACCAAGATGAGCTGGTTTTTGGTTCGGACGGGTTCACTGACGATCACTATCTGGGCTTTGGTCTCACAGGCCAGCTGTTCAAGGACTGCGTCCGCAGCGTGACATCTCTGCAGATTGGCCTGGATAAATCGGATCATTTTCGTGGCCTAGCACGGGCTTTCCTGTCGTCCAGGGCTTTCTTGAAAAACCCCGCAGGCACCTGATCCTGGAACATGATCTGTCTTTGATCCAGGGTTTCCGGTACATAAGACGCAAGAAGGAGCCCCCGTGCAAACCGCCGCCTTGTGTTCGGCGCTGCCGCATTTCCAGCAGTTACTGCTCCTATCCGGTCCGGAACAGTTCCTCCTAGTGTGACCGTAGCCGAGACAGCGGAAGCATCTGTCCACCTCCACACGGCCCCGAATCCGGCAGACGACCCACCCGACCTTGATCTTCCCCTTTTGGAGTACTGTCAAGGAGTCACTCTCGAGCAGCTCAACCACGGCCTTCCTCTGTTCTTGGCCGGTTAGGCTTGAAGAGGGTAACCCTAATTTCGCCACCAAGGACAGGAAACTCCCTGCTTAGGGCGTCCGAGATGTCGGCTTCGGTGGTCAAGGCATCCAGATCTAGGATCTCTAGCCTTGCCTTAGGAACAATGGAGCGAACATCGCCCCTGTCGCCCACCGCCTTCTGTAATCGCCTCCTGGAGTTTCCTTCTGTCGTCGCATTTTGCGATTTCCAGTAATACTCCTCCCGTGACAGTCTTCCTTATGTGGCGTACCACGGTGCCTGACTCTTCGGGAGTAACTCCAGCCCTCATTGCACCAAGAATCTCGGCGTATGACTTGGCCAGCTTTAGGCTTGACAATCACCACCTGCCTCCCAGGCCCTGGAACGCGGGAGTTTCTCCGGCTTCTTTACTTGTGGGGGAGGAGGTGGAGGTAGGTCTTGCCTCTTTCCCGCTCTTATCTACGGCCTTCGCTTTCCTTTTTTTTCTTTTTTGAGACTACCGGGCGAAACTCGCTCTCTTCTGTCTCGTTGACAGAAGCAGGCTCTCCGGCGTCTCTCTGCCGCTTTTCCTCCCTTGGATGTTCAGGGGGACTTCCGGCCGCTCTTTTCCCAGCCGTGGTAGGTAGAGGCTGCTGCCACCATAGATGGTGATGGGGCCTGAGTCTCTTTTTTCGCAACTTTCTCTCTGCAGTCTCTCCATCGATATCTTCCAGACCTGCCAAAATGTACCGATCAGATCTAGAGGACGACCTCCAGAGAGATCATGCCGTTCCTGACTGCCGTTGCTTAGGCTCTTTTGTCTCGACGTAGCTGCTCGCATGTCGAGAAGGACGTCTTTCATCCTCTTTACCTCCGTGAAGATGGTTGTCCGCCGCATACTCCATGTTCTTCCCATCGGGGGAAGCCAAGGGAAAAAAATATTTCCTGACTTCTGACTGGTGTCCTCCTCCGACTGAAACTCATCAGAGACAACCGGTGTACCCGTCTCTTGTGAGGCACAGGAAGCCATGGCCTGCAGGAGATGCCGAAGGCGGAGTCTCGCTATGAGGTCGCGAAGGAGGGGACCTTAATAAACGACTACTCTTAGCAAACGGGTCTGCAGTACACGAAGGGAGAGGGGGGAATTCCTTCTCCAACCTTTCTGTATCGTTGTCGATGGGTTTTTGCAATTCCATACTTTAGGTTTACCAGCGCATCGTGCGACAAGGGCGGCCCGGAAAAATCGGGAAACGGGTGTACCCTCGAGGACTGAGCCTCTACCCCCAGTTCCCTGGGGCCCGACCTCCGTACTCCCAGCACCGGAAACCAGACGTGGCCGGGGGCCGACCGTAGCAATGCAGAGTCCGACCTCTGCATCCATGGCGCACTTCCTGACTAGGGCCCGAAGGGGCTGGCTCCTGGCGTCATACCAGAGAAAAACACCATCGGCAGTGCACAGCACACATCAGTCCCTGCGACAATTCAGGGACACTCCCCGGGTTCTCCGGTATGCGCCGGTCGAAAAGAAGGAGGAAGTGACACCCACGTGGGGTCGAAGAAAAGAAGAGGTGGGTGAGATTTGCCCAGAAAAGATAAAAGATGTCGAGCTAAGATCCGAAAGAGAGAAGAAAGACCTTAGCTCTAGAAGGACTGTGAGGAGAGTCTCACAGCTAGGCTCAGGTAGCCCCGGGGTCGCCAGCCTCCCCGAAGAAAGGGGGAGGCCTCCCGTGTAGTCGAAAGCCGACTACCCCTGAGGGTTTTAGAAAAACGTTGTTTTATCCGTGTTTTGAAGCAATGAAAAACTGCTACAAAGTCAATATTTATTTATTTGTTAGTTCTTTGTTTACATTCTATACTAAATGATATTTGAAATATAATAACAAGAATAGTGATGCCAATCCTCACAACAGATGTTTTCATCAGAAAATCCAAAGACTAAATACAATCTTTTTGTATAAACCGAAAGGATATTCTGATTGTAATATAATTTGATGAATAATTTCACCCCTTTTAAAATTAAATTCAATTTATCCATTTCATATACTTCGTTCCACACGTACTGCTAAAGTCAAATGCCTGCAAACCTTAACTAACATTATGCGAGGAGAAAGGTCTCATGATTTAGATGTTTCGACGTCTACAAAATTTGCGGCAGCGTGCGTCATAACGTATAACTACTGAAAATAACAAACAACGAGAATACCGTTTAGAAGAACCAACATATCGAGACGGAAGACGTCGTATGGCTTTAGAACTTAATAATTATTTACCGACATATAAATGTGCCGTTACTGCAGCTGTGCAATATCACGCCTTAGGACCATTTGCATTGTTGTTTAACCATTGCGGTGCATTGCCTTTCCTTGAGGAACGGGTTTCTAATCGCATAAATAAAATTTCTTTTTGTGACTGTTTGTTTGCATGAGCGAATCTCAATGAAGCAACAAAAATTTTCTAAAATGAATTATTACGTCTTTTTTGAAACTCAACTATATTTGGAAGTGTTTCATAAAAAAATT
>NW_025779706.1:0-54798 GCF_021130785.1 Homalodisca vitripennis
AGTTATATAAGTCTTTCCTTATACAATTTAATATTTTAATTTCTTAAATGAATAAAAATTTAATACCAATATAATTTAAGAATTGGTCAAAGAATTATGCTACAGTAAAATGTGACGATAAGACATTATGGTACATTATTGCTAAACAATAAATATCACTGTAAAAAAATTCTCGATATGTAAAAATATCTGTCCATTTTATGAAGGATATCTTCTAAATTTAGAAATAAGACGAAATTTTAGAAATAACAATGGTGATCACCGTTCTAATTTGTGGACTTAAAGTAATACTGTAAAGAAAACGAATCTGAACTAAAAAAACTCCAAACGAATCAATAAATGTTAAATAGTAGCTGAAAGACTTACAACTTGTAGACGACATTTCTCAATAAATCGTCACCCTAATAATCGAACTAAATACTATTTGTAACTATTAAACAGAGAAAACAACTACAAGTATCAATAAGCGATATAATTACGGTCATGACCCAGTTTGAGCAGGTTTATTTTAAATCTCTACTGTACTCCCCACCGAACCACCCAATAAATATTAAATCATGGATTGATTTAGTTTTAACCAAAAAATCAAATGAAAGAATCCGAGTTTGATATAAAATTAGGTCAAAATATATTTTGACTTTATTTATCTGACATGATCTTCGTAGTGGGTTAAATTATAATGAGTCATTAGATTCATAATATTCCCTCACAAATCCCTTCGATTTCGTTAGTAAACATTACTTTTAAATTCGATATGGATGATGGAGAACACATTTAAAACACTTAAAAGAGCTAATCATTGTGTAATAAAGTACAATAAATCTAAATTCTAGGATTCCATCAGAAATCTTTTGTTGAATGCAGGCAAATAAATTATTATTCGAGACAAAAGTTGACAGCAAGACAAAGGTGGGCTATAGCGTGTTCAGTCGACATTAAACAGCCTGTCAACTGAGCTATTAATTCAAAACTCTATAGTGTTATTTTTAATTTTCATCCAATTTGTTTTAATATCATTATTACTCAGAAATGCGCTTTATACATTTTTAACCACCTAAAACGGAATAGCAAAATTTTGGATTATAGTTCGTATTTAAAAACAACATAATTGAATTAACTATAAGTTTCTATTGCGCTGCGTTTAATATTTGACTGTCTGGTGGTCTCAGTTTAAAGTATGGAAATGTAAATTTTTATTTCTATAATCGAGGTCATTCCAAGGCAAAAAAGTTTTCCTAATTCAAAAAAGCTCCAATGTTATAGCCTCGTACAGTATTTTTAACATTTGACAAGTGTCATAGCAAAACAAGAATATGTAGAAAATTATTAAAATGAAATTTTACTTATTTACTAGAAGTTACTCCTATTCGGTTTGAACGGGTGCATAATAAAACCTAACAGTACCTATAAGTAAATATTACGTTTTTAATTTATTACATATCTTACAAAATGCATAATTTGCTATTTAAAATTGAAAACCTATAAGGTTTTGTCTGCCTTAATGATACTGATACAAAGAGTTCTGCAGTACAGGGATGGGTATAATTTGGAATACGAATCTAGTCATTTTTGAAATTGTAGTTTAAGACTTATCGCATCTGATTACCATTTGGATATAATGAAGAATAAGACCGCATACTAAGGAAAACTGCATAGATTTACAAAATGTAATAACTGACTGTTTTATGGACAAATAAGAGAGAAATTAAATGCTATTTAAGCTTTTTAAGAAACAGTTTCCATGACAACAAACGTGAAATTGTTGTGGATAGAAGACGAATTGTCCACATCATGAATCCCGCTCAACATTTCTGTTCTCACATTTTATCCGTCTCTCCTCGCCTTGCCCAACAGGCTGCAGCGTGTGTTTATTTTTTTTTACCTATTTTTCCTTTATTTGTTTTTGCGAAGTGGCAGTAGAGTTTTATCATATTTTAGAATTGGTATTTTTATATTTTGGTCAAGTAAGCAAAGCGTTTCTTGTGGTAAAAATGTTGAATGAGGATGATTACTTTATATTGATGAATATGCTATCATATTATAACATTAGATTAAAATATTAACTTATATGTAAAATAAAGCACTTTACTAATTTTTTATAATAAAATTAGATAACAAGCCAACCATTGAAAAAACATGTTATAAAAATTTTATATTTCACCGTAAACAAGTTTTGCATGAAATTACATTATATATTAGGTCCCGTGTTTATTTGAATGATATATTTTACTTTATTATATTTTGACATCAAACTTATTGGTTGAAATCCTGTTCTACAGCTAGTCTGCAACATATCAAAGTTATTAAAAAACGAATAATATTAAAAATAATAATAATCAGTTTCAAACATCGCTGATCAGACACAAAGAATAAATGTGAATTCTTGTATTAAAACTCCACCTCCAGATTTAAATCTAATTCAAAAATGTTTTTCCAGATACGATTTGCTTAATTAAAATAAAGTCCTTATTACTTAACAATGATTAAGAGGAGTTGTCTGGAGTAAAATATTACAAGAAATGTGTGAACAAGTATTGGAAGACAATACAAAACTCAATATGCACCATGCTGCAAGGTGCACTCTCAGTTTTTATGTTACGTTTCAAACACTACGGCTCAGTTTATATACCTTTCCAAAATCCTTGCATAGACACTTGGCACAGCCTATTCGTTTATTAGAATGGTCTACTCCCAGATTATATAATACCCACTCGTACCTTAAACGTTACGCTCCGTTTCATAACTTCCCATAATCCTTGCATTAACACTTTCATACACAGCCCTATAGTTTTCTTAGAATGGTTCTTTCCCAGTTTATATATTACCACTCTGTGTCTCAATTACCACAGCTCCGTTTATATAACTTTCAAACAACCTCATATATAACCTCGTATGTTATGTATTTTCCAGTTTTGTCTTCGTTTATATTCTTCTCTATAGAGTCTTCCATCAATATAACTTCAATTATAAAAGTCTTGCAATACTGGAATGAAATTTTGGTGGATACAGCCCACTTTAGAAATTTAGATAATAAAGATTAAATTTCTTTTTTTAACGTTTTTAAGGTTGTGTAACGTAGTACTCATTAAACTAATATCTGGCCAATCATTCCCGTATAACGCGAAAGAAACAAGAAGAAAACATGTATATGTATTAACCAGTTTAAACAATATTTAAGTAAAGTATTATACACTAAAGCAAAGAGTCCAGCTTTTACATAACTGATATTAAGTAGCTTCGAAATTAAATGGCGTCCTATAATTCATTTTAGATTATATAGATCAATGATATTTCCACAAAAACGTAATAACCCACAAGAAACCATTTATTTTTTAATGTTGTAATATGCTACAGATGCAAAAATAAAATAATCAGATATAGGCCTATCAGAATCTTTACTTTTTAATATAAACTATAACTCAAGGTTGACACTGAGTTCCAAAATTTAGTATCATTATTTTGATAAAAGCTAATTAAAATAGGGTATAGCAAAAAGATTCTTAGATTACTTACAGAATTTAATGTTTATTTTACCACCGAATAAACTATTTTGGGTCTAGTGTTATCAAAATTTCTAAAACAGAATCACTTGTTTTTATAATTTTACATAAATCTCGCGGGATGTTTATAGTTTTGCATTTACAGGCTACTGGTCCCCAAGTTTCCACTTCTAACAAAACATTATTTGTAAAATCAACATAAAAAGAATGTTATATGTATATATATTTTTAAATTTCGAATCAGGGGAAAATAACTTCCTCTTACTTGGTTTGGTAAGAATAAACCAAATTGCTTTTGGTGGAACTAATGTTCTTTATTTTAGATATTTGTTAATATTTCCCCAACATATCAAGACATACTGTATTTTGGAATGAAGAAGTGCAGTATTTAATACAAAATATGTTACTTGCATCTCTTATATAATAAAACACCATATTGGTTGATTGGAATTTCGTTATTTTAAGAATGTTTTTCATTAAATATCAATCCTAGTGTTTTGAAATTACAGGCTTGTTCATTTACTTCACTGTAGCTGTTTGCATTATTAACAGAATCAAATTTTAATTGTTATATTTTAGAGCAATTTGAAAGTAAAAGCCTCTGATATTAAAACTAACGAACTTGATTTTACATGTTTTCAGTTGAATTTCAATTATAATACACCATTTACGAATGAAAAGAAAATGGTACTTAATTATTTTATAGACATGTAAAACTTTGACGTGAGAGAAAAAATGCAATATTTAGGCAAAAGCGTCCTTTGCTCTGTGTGTATTCTGGATTAAAAGATCATTAATGAATATTTTAATAAAAGAATCGCTGATAAGGCGGGTCCTCCCGTGGAGGCGCTTAGAGCAGTAGAAATTCTAGAATGATTAGTGGGAGTTAAATACTAAAAAAGGCCTTAACATGTAACACAGTATGCCTAACGCATTAATACAAAGAAACATAACAAGTTTTTAAAAGTATATTAGGCGTACACTATTTTGTTGTTTTTTGCAATTCAGATTAAATGGTGACGAGGCCGTCCAGGTACAAAATGATTTTCTATCTAATTATACAATATATTTTACAGATGGCTGAATTTGGGAATAAATTGCCTTTTAGTGGTACCAATTTAGTATTAATTTGTAGGTAATGCTACAGAACACATACTTAATAAGCAACCTCCTACAAACATGAAGCATTTTCATCAAAACTGATTTTTGTCAAACAAATCAATACATAGAGCTCCCAAATGAAGATATTAAAACTATTTACAACCATCTGAGACAAAGATTTGTCCAGAGACCAGTAGCCTCACGCAGCTTGAACAAATTGGAGGCCAATAACTCCAAAATAACTGACAAAAATATCAGAATGAAGGCCTTTAGAAAGCTGTACGTTACTACAATCGTAAAACTAGCATATATACAATCAATCAAGTTGCTATAATGAACTAAATTTATTTGAGACTAGATTTTTAGGGGGAAAGATCTAAAAGTATATAAGGACAAATTAAAATTATTGATTTCAAATACTTACAAGATTTTATAATATGAGAGCCAGAAATATTTGATACTGATAGCTTTTAGATGTGGAAAGCCTTAAAGACACAGCAACAATCACAAATGTTACAGATATTTCTTTTTTATTTTATTTTACATGTATATCCTTCCAACAGACAAAAAAAAATTTAAATTATAAACATATTATAAGGTAGCTAAATACTACAGTACTTAACATCATAGGGACAAGCCAAACACGCAACTGGACTTTATATTGCTAGACACACTTAACAATATAAAAAATATTTATAAATTATAATAAATACAACGGTAATAATAAATGTTGTGTGAGAATTTATTTAACTAATATCCATATACACTGCATGATGTAACGTTCTATTGTTAAATAAGAATGAAAAAACAGCTATATAAAAAGGTGCAAATAAACAATATATAAATAAGTAACAGTTCAAAAACCTATAAATGGATTACTAAATCCATTGTGTGTATTCCATTCTCTTTCTGCGGGTCTAATCTTTTAATGACCATAAACTCTGAAGTTGATATCACTCCAACCTGCAATATTCAAATGGCTAGAAAGCCAAAGATGTAGGGAGGGACAGGGTCTGGAAGCTTTTGGAGTTTATAAGGTTGAAGAATTCGGGTACAGGTCCAACCCGAGAGTTCACCATCTCAAGGACTCTCCACGGACTGTAAATCTTGAGTAGAACCACCAAACAAACAACACAGTTTTTTTTTAAATAATGCTATCCAGGATTTTGGCTATTCTCTGACCTACGAATTCACAGTGGAAAGGTGGCTCATATAACTCCAATAATCTGGGTAATTATATACATTGGGTTTGCTCACCAAATGAGGGGTCCTGCAGGCCTATAGATATCCCAAAAGTACTATAAGTTGTTTGTTAGAGTCGGATCTTTTAGAAGGAAAAAACTTTGTAGGGACGATCATTTCTGGGAAATAACACATACAATGGCTAAAAATTCTCCTAGATTGACATTTCTGTTAGCCGAAATATTCTAGAGTCTAGAAGGTAGAAATGTATAACGTGGGTCTATTTATTATTATTTAAGTTTTTCAAACGTAGAAGCTAAACAGGTAAAATAAGTCTAGAAACTATACAAGATCAAATATCCCGGAACATATAAACTATGAATGACTGGTATTTTCTACTTGTTTATGTATTTTAAGATATTCTATTTTCATGTGGAGATTTCTTTTGTGCTCGCACTCTAACTATATTAAACCTATATATACGTGTGTTTGACGTGTAAGAAAATGATCTATTTGAAATACCTATGATTTAATCTTCACTTAAATATTATTAATACATAGTAAAAATGTCTACAACCCATCTCAAATTTAATAAAAAATAAAATATGTATCATTTTGAATTTAAAAATTATAAAGTACAGATAGTAAACTAAAAACGTTTCTAAAAATTTCCATATTTATAGCTTTACTAATTTTAGATAAATATGTATCCAAGTCCTAGGGATTACGCCTTTTCATTATTGTTCAGAGTTTAATAAAAACAATTAATAAAACAACTAATCAAATATTGAAATATCATTATTCAAAGGAAATAATAGAAACCTCCCTCTAGGTTTAGTTAGCTTTTATTCAACGTATTGATAACACATTATCATAAATATTCATATGCATTATATGAGGAACAATGAAAAGAAAAACATTCAACCCGTGAAACAAACGTACAATAAACAAACATTATGTTTCTCTGTTTTATTGTTGATGAGAATACATAATGAATAAAATGCTATTCCTGGATTTGGTACTGTAAATTAAGACAGCCAATGAAAAAACAATATTATCATTCTGCATGAATGTCAAATTACCTCCTTTTATGTAAAATAATAGTTTTTATAATTTTACTTTATTATCCCTTTTGATATACGCAACATAGTGAGAAAAATACCTTCAAATAGTATTGCATATATATATATATATATATATATATATATATATTATATATATATATATATATATAACTATTAAATAACGATTCAGTTTGTTACATACATTTGGGATTCATTATTTTGTATACAGTAGACTCCCGTAAGTTCGGCCACCTCGGGACCGGACCCTAGGCCGAACTTAAAAGCGGCCGAACTAACCGATGCCTATTTAAAAAATGCCCATTTATTGTTTGCAAGGGTAATTTTTTTTCAATAAAAGTTATGAAATAACCGTAAAATTAACCTTTCCAAACATTACCAACACAGAATTAACTACTAAACTAATTTTAAATTTGTACTTACCAATAAAACACGGTAATACTGCATATGTTGGGAATCAATGCGTGTAGGAATCAAAACACTTGCACATAGAATACAACACAGAGTAACGCTTTATTTACAAAACCACAGACCTAATGAAATAAAATAAAATAATACAGTACTGCACTGTACATTGGTGGTTTAGCTTCTTAACACTTAAAATAATCTGTCACTTTTTTCTGAATTTTTGTTTCTAATGATTTTTTTATGTGCAAACTCACGCCACTTCTTAATAAAAATTACATCGACTGCAGTTGCTTCTTTTTGCTGTTCGATGTAAGTAGCTGCCAGTTGCAAAGCTGCTTTTCCTTCAGCGTGGCTCATTTTATTTTCTTCGTCTTCCTCTTCAATCTCAGCACCATCTGCGTCGTTTATTCATCTCGTTGTCCTGGCGAATGACACACTCGACGATTTCGTCATCATTCAGAACCTCGTTGTCTAGCTCCTTTTCCATGTTGATCCACTCCAAAACAATCTTCTTCAACAATGGGACCACAGTTCGGTAGTTGCTGAAGGTCGTGCAATAGAGCTGCATTGTCATCAGGTTCGCCATCAAGAATGTTGTTTGGCTCATCTGCTGTTGTGTTGTTTTGATCTACGCTATCTTCTATATTTGGCCAAAGTTTTTTCCAAGACTTTACAAACGTGGATGGTGGTATTTCGTCGTATGCCTTGGCCGACATGTACACAACATCCTTCATGTTAACTGACTTCAACACTTTGGTAAGGTCTAAGCTGTCATCAGTCTCCAGTTTGGAAAGAACTTCCGAAAGTTAGCTTACGACGATACTTCCTCTTGAAGCACTCAATGACCCCCTGGTCCATCGGCTGTTGAAGACTGGTTACATTGGGTGGTAGGAACAGCAGTTTAATTTCTTTTTCATCGTCACACTGAAGATGTTCATCATGAGTAGGCGCGTTGTCAAGAAGTAGAAGTGCTTTGGGCGGGAGTTTCGATTTTGCCAAATGTTTTTTCACTTTGGGAACAAATTCGCATACAAACCATTCTCTGAACAAGTACGTGTCCATCCACGCTGATTTCTGTGACCGATAATACACTGGGAGAGCGTCCATGTTTATGTTCTTAAACGCTCTCGGTTTTGCTGCTTTGCCAATGACAAATAGGGGTAACTTGTGAGTCCCCGAAGCATTTGAACACAAGGCGACTGTTATCCTGTCTTTTTGCTGGTTTTTAAACCCTGTGAGAGCAGACGTTTCTTGCGGGGCGGGTGGCAAATGTTTTTCTAGGCAGAAGTTTAAAATTTAACCCAGTTTCGTCAATGTTGTATATTTGCTCTGGGCAAAAGTTTTCATCATCGATAATTTTTAAAAATCTTGCAGAAAAGTCGGTGGCCGCTGTTGGGTTTTGCTGATAACTTCTCACCACAAAACTCCAATAAAATGTACGCCGTGTCTCTTTTTCCAACGAGAGAGCCATCCATCACTAGCCACGAACGCCTCTTCTGGTTGAAGCTTTGAGTGTAAGATCATGGCCTTTTCTTTTAATATTGGTCCACTTAATGGCGTTCCTCGTCTTCGTTCTTGAACGAAACCACAACCATAGAGCATCTTCCACCAATTCGTGTTTGGCCTTCCTTAGTGTGCAACGCTTTTCTAGAACTTTTTCGGTATCAATTTGTGTACAAAAGCCTTCAATACTTTTTCTGTTGCGTCGCCAGTCGTTGACTGTACTTTTGCCCACGTTTAAATCCTTGCAAATACTTTGCACGGATTCTCCTTTGTCTAATCTCTCCAGAGCTTGTAGTCTCTGTTCCATTGACTTGTACTTACGTTTACGCATTTCACTCATTTTAAAAACAGATTAAAACACGATGCCAAAACAGTTTTTGTTCAAACACACACGCACACACACACAAAAACTATGAAAACAACAGTACTGTACATACACAAAAGAAATCACAGAAACCCACGAGTAAATAAACAAACAGTACAAAACGCAAACTAAAAGAAAATAACTGACTTTGTAGGTCTACTGTAAAAATGACGAGCACCACCCAGTATGAATGTTCGAGACGAACTGATGAGCTGTTTGACAGAGCAGTAAACTAACCAAAGAATACAAACGGCACTGTTAGTAGAGACGTGCTGCCCGCTTTCTGGCTGGCGCCAAGTGCGTGTGACTCATGCTCAGCCGACCGGCCGGACTAAGCGGCGGCCGAACTAACCGAGGCCGAACTTACGGGAGTCTACTGTATTTGTATTTTATATTTTTATTCTAAATTAATACTGAAATTAAAGTTTGTTTTTTAAAAATAAACATTGTCTTTTTGTACCAAATTGACAATGAGAGAGTATGTTAAGAACATCTTTTAAATTTGTAAATTTTATAAGAATAAGGGTTGACTATAAGCCAATATTAGGTTTTCCATACTTTAAATAATAATAAATGAAATATTGTTAGGCTTATTCCAAAAAATTCTTCTTGCAGAGATTAACTTTTGTTGAACAGCCATGAGAATTATATCCATTTGGTTTGCCAATGTTTCTGTAGATTGCATTAACAAAAATAACATTCCTTCATTACTAATATATTATAATCCCACTAAAAGTACTTCTAATATTGGTTAAAACTTTGCATAAAAGTAATACCAAACATGTATTTATTGTTTTTTTACACTATTCAAAAAAGAAGCATTATATGGAAGGATACATTACCAGTGTGGTAATGCAATATAGTCGTGTGACGCCTTCTAAATGCTCCAGACATATTAGCTACTGGCATCCTGACAAATTGTGCCAAGTCTGTTGAGTCAGGTATTACTGAATATTCTCAGCAGCTTGAAAAAGGTTAATTAAATGTGCTACAATAATAATAGTGTATAACTAATTTTAAAAATATACGTTGAAAATGTTACAAATATTCTGTGATGGATGATTGTTGTTGTGTTCGAGTAAAATAAAATATTTGAACGATTTAAAAGCTGGTATATACTTGCACTGTCTTTATACCATTTCATTTTTTATTAATTGACAGACCTGCCCCTTAGATATAAGTTTTAAACTGAGACGAACATGTAAAGCTTCTTTAACACATTCAAGAAGAGACAGATTCTTGGATACTTCTAAACATTGGAGACATCTTGAAAATTTAATGTAGCCTACAATTTATTCCATTTAGAGAATAAATTATTTTAGAAAAGTCTGTAAATCTTCTAAATCTTATTCTTGGCCTTTAAAGGATCAAATAAACTCTTACATCTCGAAATGAATTTTGTAAAATTTGCAAGTTACAATCCTATAATATTCTTCCTGATTATGTTACATTGGTTTGACTAATTAAATTATATTCCGATGGAATGTCTATGCTAGATTAAGTCCTCGATAGACAAGGCAAAATATAACTGTCTTGTAATATTTTTTTACATTATGATTTACTTATGCACAGCACGAACAATATGCTGCAGAAGGAGAAGTTATACGTGTTCGTCTCAGTTGAAATCTCAAACAATTCTTCTTTTAATACAAAATTACTTATACAAAGAATAATTAGTTAAATATTATGTACTTATACCTCTGAACTTTGGAATTATAAATTACAATAAATACGTACCTTCAAGAAACAGTTCAAATTACTTTGGTTTCGAGGTTTATTAAGACATCTACTGGTTGTAGCGTCAATAATTATTAGAAGGGAGGATTATCCATCTGGAGTTGTTATAGTTTTATAATTTACGAACACCACACCACATAATACAAAGAATGGATAAATAGTATTCAGAAACTCATTTGATAGATCTATTACTTGAATATGAAGCACTATATAACATCACGGTTGGCAGAAGACAGGACAACTGACAATATAAATGATTCCAGTTCTCGGTGCATCGACGATATCAGCTAAACGGTCAGTTTAGACGCTGTTGCGAAAGGGTAATGTATGGAATAAATAATGGGAGGTGAATTGTAGTGTCTTATTTAACATAAATTCACTAATTGTATTCCCTTTTAAACGTTTCAATATCTTTTTTTCATTATGCGTGTTTAATACTTTACCTTTGGGAAGTTGAAGTAAACTTCTAGATTTTCATTTATTACGGGTTTTGTGTACGAGTAGTTCTCATCCATCGAATATTGAGCGAACAATGAAGCGTGATTTTTTAAATTTAGGTTTCACGCAATGCACTTTAAATATTTGGCTAAACGATAAGTATGTCTTTCCGATGTAAAACAAAACTCTGGCGATTTGGTATTATAAAATGATGTATCATTAAAAACTATGATTAATACATGGTAATTTTTTTGTTAGGTGTAGACATTTTACATATTTAACCTTTAACGTTAAAGATTGTTCCTGATAAAAAATATGGAAAAAAAAAAAACCTAAAAATCATTAGTACGCGTAATAATTAAATCTTTCCTAATGAGACACTATTTATACGACTACCTATAAGAGTTAACATAGGGTCTAGAATATGCATGAAGTTTAAATTTGTTGCTTTGCGGCTACGAACAAGGTGACCATTAGTACAGCCGCGTCTTAAGTTATAGTGTTAGAGAGGGCTTCTCATTACAAACTAATCCAGTACAACATGTCATAATTTACTTTACCCGCTATGAAGCATGTTGCGTAGGTATGTTAGTACATGTAACTTATTTATTAAAGATTTTACGTTCAATAAATTATTTTATATTATATAACGTTATACACATAGATACATAAAGAGATGTTTTTGACAATATTTAAATCTTTTCCGGTTTGTTTAGAAAGTTAAAAGTTTTCTAAATAAAGGACATTGTGGAAGTGATATAAATGTCTTTTGTATTAAAGTATTTATATCTTACTACACAAAGATACTACTTTATTTGATCAAATATAATTTCCATTAAAACTTGTGTAAAAAGCCTGAATTAAAGATAAACCCGAAGTATGAGGTAAAACACGGGCGGAGAATCGTGTCTCAATCGTAATAACTCAATAACAAGGTCTGAAGCCGCTCTGTCATGTAACAGCTTAGTAGACCTCGCCCGGATCTAGCCCCGCGCTCTGATTGGTCGAGAGGGGGTCACGTGATCCAAGATGGCGGCGCCCATGTATCACGTGATCAAAAAATAGTGGTGTGGGAGAAAATTCCCTCATGTGCGGGAGAAATTCCCTGCTCACACTCTTATCCTAGTGTTTTGGGGTGATTTGGGGTGTCAAAAACCTGTGTTTTTTTTTTTCTGTAAAATCGGTGATTTTGGGTGTGAAAATCGGTGTTTTTTTCGGTAAAATCGGTGATTTGTTGGGTCCGGTGAGGGAGAAACGAGGGACGGAGGGAATTCCAATATGGCTGCGCCCCATGATGAATTGGCGGGAACAGGGGAACCTAACCTCACTTTCTTGGTTTCCCGCGTATTCAATATGGCTGCGCCCAGTTGGCGGGAACAGTAGAACATAACCTCAATTGTGAAATTGGCGGGAACAGGGGAACATAACCTCAAATGTAAAAAGGGCGGGAAAGTAAACTAAACAAGAGAAATAAAGACGAATCGTACCTTATTGTGTGATGCGGTGAGTCGATGTGGGCCTGGATGTGGTTTCGGAACATCCCGCACTACGTATAGTAACCCAGGTTAAACATTATCCAGTATAAGAATCGGTCCAGAGAACTGGTAGACATCCTACGACTGGATAATGTCCCGTCCCTTTGGAATTTGGAATATAAATTTTGAATGTGAAGCCAATTGAATAATTAAGATAGAGGTAGAGAGAGATCTACCTGGGGAGATATATTGTGAATCTTCCCACAATCAGCTCACGGCACGTGGGGCATCTATCCCCCACTCTGTTGGAGCATGGACGGCAGAGTGTATGCCCACACAGTCGAAGAGCGATTGTTGGTAGATTCGCAAAAGCAAACGGGGCAGGACACTTCGCGGGGTTGAGTGGCAGGGGTTGATCCGTTGGACGGCACAGCGGTGTTTCTACGTCGGGAGTCCTCCTCCATGCGGGTAGCTGTCTCGTTATAGGAAATCCGCGAGGATGCTACGGATTTCCTCCCAAGCGGCTGGAGCGACGGCACGGAACTCCTCCTCGGGTCTCCGCACCATCCCACCGTTCGCGGGTTTCCTCCCAAGCGGCTGGAGCGGCGGCACGGAACTCCTCCTCCTCGGGTCTCCGCACCATCCACCGTTTCGGTGTCGTAGACGGGCCCCCTCACTGATGCCCTGCACCTGAGCGACTATACTCAGGGACCTTGACACCGCCCTCATTGCCTCCCATTGGGGATCTATGTCCTGTAACATAGGTAACGAATTAAACAGATGAAACACTACGTAGTGGCATGGATAATGTAGGGAATGAAACGTACTGCAGATGGTGAGAGGAGGGGTGGCGAGCCGGCAGCCACTTCCATGGATATGAGGGACTCCTGTGAGGTGGGGTCGGGGGAGAAACCAGAGTGGAAGGAGCCACTACTGATGGGCGAGACTGTTGGTGGAGTAGACTGATTCAACCTCCGATAGAAACTGAGAGAGATCCTCAGAGGACTGTCTCCGGGTCGAGGGGTTGCGTCGGAAAGTCCCCCAAGAAGTACTCAAACTGTCAACAAGAAATATCCATTTTTTGATTCTGTAAACAGAGCGAAACCTGCAATATAATATGAATGCCCTATATACTAACCGAAATCGCCTCATCTGAGCTGGAATTAGATTCCTCCATCACCACCCTTTGAGTCGCCTCGTCGGGAAAAGTCGACGCCTCGGCTATAGCCCTATCGGCAGCAGCGATTAGACTCTCCTCAGAGATGTCAGAGGGGAGAGTGATGTTTGGGTTAGCATCACCGGTCCACCCAAGAGTCGATGGTTGAGACTCATCCTAAAGCACAAGTGAATTAATACATGGCGGGTCCCGCCACCGGTTGCGGGACTTAGCAGACACGAATACTGCACGAATGGAAAATAGGATAATGGTAATCACCTCTTCAATACCGGCGCTTATGACATGCAGTCGGCCGCGTCGAGTGGTCACCCATTGCCCAGACCTGAACATCCTCTGGATCTGAGCCTCGTACTCGTTCTGAAATAGAGTTCGATTATAGGGACTGCAGTAATGCGTAATTAGTACAATACAAACGGTAACAATAGTGTACTGACCCTGGTCACCTCACGCTGAAGGACAGGAAGTGTAGCCCGATCATCACCATTATTCTGAAAAAGAGGAAAAATAAAGTTAGAAAAGCTGCCACACACCTAAGGAGTAAAAAATTAGAGTATTGAAATGTGAGCTAACCATATTCAGATGGACTATAGACCCGCTATCCGTAGTAAAGTATCGATCCCGGATAGCCCCGGGCACAGGGATCGGTTTGACTCCTACGCAAACCGTTTGAAGTGGATGGTTGTTCCTAAAAAACACTTTACAAGTTAGAAACAGTGTTGAGGGACCAACTCGATAGAACAATAAATAATCAAAACAATAATTACCTCGAGATCGTTGCCAGCCACCACCAACAGCAACATGGCGAAAACGGTTAAAACTAGTTGCCACAGACATAGCAAAGCTATCAAAGCAAGTGCAGCTGCAGCCGATGCACCGCGCTTTTATACGCGGACGCCTCTCCCCCACCGAGACTCGCACTTGCACCGCATTAACTGCAATTTGTGACCCACGTTTCCACACCACGGTAAGCCAGAATGGCTAGGCCGTAGGGGTCCCAGTGCGTTTTTGATTATAGTGAGTTTCCCCAGTAGGCCTATTTCTCACTCTTTCACTTTACTAATCACTTTACTCGGTGAAGCCTTTCAATGTGACCAGTATTTGTGTACAGCCCCAACCACCGCTGTACACGATAGCGATTCACTCCATTACAAATGTATCGCACCTCAACATATTTTTGTCTCCTGTAAGTTTCAATAGCCACTTTACTCGGTGAAGCCTTTCAATGTGACTCAAAAACTTACCGGAGAATTTTACATTTTTTAAATTTTTTTTATTTTTTACAGCATCTAGAGCGAGGTACATACCCCTGGACTTACGGAGTTTAGGCCTGCCATAGAGGTATCTGTCACACACACACACACACACAACTGCTCCCGGTCTTACGGAGTTTAGGCCTGCCGTAAGAGCAGTAAAGAGCCCCAGGACTTACAGGTTTTACGCCAGCCTTAGGAGCTTACCAATCATTCACCCCCGCTCTAGAATTTTTTCGTATCTAACCTACAGTCAAAAAAGTCACTTTACTCGGTGAAGCCTTTCAATGTGACCCGTCGGCGAGTCCTTTCAAGCCAACACGTCGGGATTCTCAACTAAATGCCGAACCCCTCCGCCCCTTTACTAATCACCTCGCCGATACTAATAAGCGTTGGTATTGTGCAGCTGTTTGTTAAGGATCTCGAAACGGCACTTTGCTGCAATCATTGCGCATTTCACATTGGGATCCTCGGTTGACGTATGTTGTGGCAACGAGCAAGCAAAACCTGTGTGTTGTTTTACAGCTACACGGATTGCCGGCCTCCTCGCACACTATATCGTCCAGTTCACGGACATCACTGTGAAACTTTCTCAAGAACTCTGCCTTCTCCAACCCGCGCGTGTAAATCACGGCAAAGGGTTTGCATAGAGTGCGAAGTACATTAGCTCTGTAGGGATAATCACCCTCCTCCCAAGAAATCTTATGGTAGTTATCTTCAAGCCAGCGAGCTGTTGTACGATTTTTGGCGCTCAACCGTTCTCTAGGAAAAGGTGGTTTAAATATAATTTGACATTGAAAAGAGTTTCCCACGATCGCGAGCTCTTTAAGAATAAAGGGTCTTTTATTGCCTTGAAATGCGTGAAATTCAACTACTGCCACATCCATGGGGCCAACGTTTTGTACAAGGCCACTTCAAGAGCTAATTTATGAGCTGTGGAACAGAGGAGTCCCCTGACTATCTGCTTTTGCAAATACGTCCTCCTCTACCAACCCTGATGCTAGTGCGTGAATAGTAAACCGTACAGACTCTTCGATAATAAAATTGTCTCTGAGAGCAATGTACATCAGAGGAAGGCTGTTTGTAAACTGAGTTCCATTCGGCCTCGTTAAGCGTTAAAGTATGCTCCCCGTCAAAGAGAAACACGTGCATACGACCGAAAACATTTGTGACCTTGATATCCTCCTCCCGTGTCCGATTTAAATATAAAATTTGGTTTTATTCTCCAGAGCCAGGGTTATGGAATTGAAATGAGGAGTGATTTGATTGAACACATCGTGTGACCAATAAACGCATCCCTTTTTACCCTTAAAGAGAACCCCGAGAGAGTCACCCCGATTCTTAACAAACCCTACAATTACGCATTTTGAAAGATCACTATCCAAAAAGTAGACAGATCTAAGAAAAACCCCGGTTAACGCATTGATACGCTCTTTACGTTTTGGAATCCGCGTGGGTTCCACGTCCATAGTCTGCGACTCCATCTCAACGTCTGACGTAAATTCTCAAATTTTACTTTTAGACAGGAGAATTACGACCAATCAGAGACGCGCTTATTCTGACCAATGAGATTTTTTAGCAGGTGGTTCTTCCCCCTCCACTTCCTCCTCCCATTCGTATGTGAAAGGAACTATGTGAAAAGAGACATCAATTTTGTCACAGTCCCTCACATCCCAGGCGTCGCCATGGGATGTTAAATTAGCACAGTTGATGGTTTTAAACGCTTTAAATTTTCCGTCCTTCCACAAGGAAGCGTGTACATACGCTTTAATACCCTTTTTATACCCTTTCAGCTTCACATCATCCTCTCTGCAAAACCTAACCCTAATCCTGTCAAAACCCGTCACATCATAAAACTCACTATTAGGTGTGAAATTAGCACAGTCGAGGTATTTACATGTTTTCATTTCTCCGTCCTTCCACAAGGAAGTGTACACTCCGGCTTTTATACCCTCTCTATACCTATTTAGAGCCTGTTTAATAGGATTATCTTCATCATCCGTGTCGTATTCCTCGGGCTCATCGACTACCTCAAAACAAACCTCAATCCTGTTAAAGTCCTTAACATCGTAAAAGTCGGCATAGATGTATAATCAGTACAGTCGAAGTATCCCAATAATTTCCTCTCTTCTCCTTCCTTATAACTGAAAATGTATAGCGCCATCGTTGCGAAAGCGTTCAACACTGGGTAGGTAATGTACGTCGGCGTAGGAGTCGCTCAATTTATACAATTACCCCACCCTAACAATTACCCCCACCCTAACAATTACCCCACCCTAACAATACAGCCCCTGTGTTGCGGTATCACGGAAGGGTTCAAGTAGAACCTGTAATCTCGAAAGAAACGGATCGTTCATTTCAGCTAACTGATCCAAAATCGTAATCGATCCCTAATGTATGAAATCCATATAGTGACACACTGACAAGTGTCAGGACCTGACGTAGCGTCGGGTCGTGCCCACGCGCATTCCTTGAAATGGCCGTATCTATAAGAGTCACTGGGCACTCTAACTGTAGGTTCTAAAGCGAGCAAAGAGTCTTCGCATGCCCTCGACCTTGTAGAGTAGTTCGTTCTTTAATGTTAGGTATCGAGTCGCCTCGACCGAGTCAGGCTCGTTTAGAAAATTGTTTAGCTTCTCCATGACACCAGAATGAGACACACGTACAAAGTTTAGCTACTTATAAGTGTTTACCCCACCACCACCGCTCCTACACCATCCGCTTAACGTTACCCGTGAGCAGAGTGTATGCCAGGTGTGAGTCATATAGTACTAAGCAGTAAGCCGCAGTGTTTGCAGCAATAGCGTTTTTAGTCTCAAACTCCAGACGCACGTCTACGGGGCCAGTTTTTTATTGAATCATTCTGCTTGGAGCAGTCAATAAACATAGAGAGGTACGTTACTTTTAAACGTGTTGAAATCAACTGTAGGGGCACCTTGTATCTGGTAGTATGAGCTCTGGAATCTGGTAAACATGTCGTAGAAAATGCGTAGATCACCAATGGATGTTATCGTAACGGGAAGTACTGTGAATTCAGAAACAGTTTGATATTGAGTAGGATCGCAGTGATCAAAGCTGGAAGCGTCTTTTTTCAAATTGTTCTTCCTTCCAGTCTGGAAACCTAAAATCACCGTAACGAGGTTTTTCAATTTGGGTAACTCGTTTTTTATTTGTCCAACTATGACGTGTTGTCAACGGCGCAAACTGGGGTACTCGTGAATTTCCCATGATCGAAACGGAAGGTGAATCAGTGTATCTTTCTCGACCATACGCAACAGCTTTAAACCTGTGGCTGTCTGATATTGTTAATGTAAGGGAAACCCTCCAGTACAAGTCAGTTATATCAAGATCAACAGTAGCAGCGTCAGCTGAAATTACAGCATTGTTATCAGAGGGCGCTCTCAGAAGAACCAACTCTTGTTTACTGTTAACCACTACCTTTTTGTAATCTTCGAAAAATCCCATCAATGTCCTAACGGGAACGGCGTAATTGAAACTCTTTAACAGCGTCTGCGGAATTATTCGCCTCCGAGCCACCCTCCGTTAGCCAGACTCATTTTTTCATTTTCCTTAAAAGATACCAGTCCTTTGATCGTCGTAGTTATGCCGACCACTGCGTGTTTTATCGATTTACTTGACCGTTCAACTCGTAACGAATCTCATCAAATAAATGTGCCATCGAGTTGTTCACTAGATTTACATTGCAAGCACTGCCGTCAGCTTTTTTAGCCTGCAGCGTCCCTTTAACATGTATGAAGCTTGTCGAACGGTGCTGTGATTATGTCTTGCTGACTAATCGGTATTCTGATTTCATCGCGTTATTCTTAAACGTAGGACGAGGCGTACGGTTTATGGGTATGAAAATTCCCACCACCGTTTACGACTTCATCGTACATTGCTCCGGACTCTATCGATAGAAGCGCCATACTTAAAGCCTAGAGACTTTTAGAAACTTTATGTTCTTTGATGTTAACGCTGCCACCTTTCGGTGATTACTGACCAGTGTGTGGCTCGGCAACTCTCTAAATTACTAGACCCATTATTGTTTTCTTATATGCAAGCGTTAGTGAGACTATCTCGTTACGGAAAAATTAATCAATCTGCCGTCCTGGTCCTTGAGTGTTACGGAAATGTTGTTCACTCTACGAACGTTCACCGGTAAATAGATTACATTGGCGGGTTTTCTCAAACTATTTTATAGCCTGGGGCCACTTCAGGGTAGAACTCATGCAGCACGTGTCCCTCTACACCGTTTTGAAAGGATCCTCGTGCCGATATTGCATTCAACAACGCGTATAAGTATTTACAATTCATTATGTTTATGGGGACATCGGATGTGTTGTACCCTGCCTGGCTCAAGTGGTTTTTTTACTGAACCTACCCTAGTAGGGGGAGCGATTGTCTGTTCTCTGTCAAAGTGTATGATTTTATTACAAGTGATTTCGGATTTTAGCGTATTATTGTTTCCTTTCAGACTAAATGTCACATCCGCGCCTAAATGGGATTTGATGTATTCTTCGATATTTTCAATTTCGTACGACCCTCTGCCTATCTTGATTTGTTTATTGTCACCGTAATAAAACATATCGTTTATTCCCGTTTCAATATTTGGAATAGTATAGTATGTGGAGAGGTCAACTAGACCAATTTCGTAATCACCATCGCTCACGTCCATTGGAGGAAAATACCTCGCATGATACCTGTGGAGCAGGACCGCTAAGTGAAAACATTACTGCTGAGAAACTTAACTTTAAACACAAGTGTCCGCAGGACTACTGAGCCCTCACTCTGTCTTCTCTCGTAATTATACCGTACGTTAACGTCTGGTCCTAGGTATGATATAAGCTCTATTTGGTGGTCTTAAGTTACCAAAACTGTCAAAGTAGTATACCCTGTCACCTATCTTCCTGTAACCACACCCAATGTGTAACCTTCACACGGTCGAGTTATCCAGATTAATTATGGCCGATTCATACGATCGCGGGCGTTTGGGTAGAGCGTCTCTCATATAGACTCCACGGAAATTCGGGAATATTAAGTAGTTTCGCGTAGTTGGTTACTAGCTCGTAATTTGATAACGGCTTTATTGGTATCGACGTTTTTTTTTATTGCAACACCTCCTCTTCTTTCTTACCCCACCGCCTCTCTCTTTGGATACGGCTTGAGGTACATACCCTGACCTTTACGTTTGGGCTTCCCTCGCTTGCTCTTCCGCCTCTTCCCTCCACCGAGGGCTGTTTTGGTCTTCATGGCTCCTGTTACAGCTAAGGCTGCGGCTCTTTTCCCCAATACTTGCGTCTGCCGATTTGACTCTTTCCCAGGCTCTTTTGGCCAATTCTTTGTCGGCTTCGCTTCGGTGTTCGGAATCCCTGTATTTTGAGTACGCTATATCGTGAATTTTACAATATTCGTCCAAGGGATTTATACCCTTATCACCCCTTGCCAATCTCACCCCTAATTTCGTACCTGGACCACAGTATCGGTACCCACCAGGTAAATGGAGTTCGACAGGTAGTAGAGCGTTCAATTGCACGGTTTCAAAAGATTTCCAGCGACCGATCCGGCGTTTTGCAAAAGCGCTCGAAACCAGACCTCTTCCTCGCTTGACGGTTCGTTTCAATCTGTTTGGCTTTACTTTGTGCTTTCCCATTTTATTCCCTTATATACCGTAATACGTTATAGAGTTGCCTGAGCAGGGTCTCCCTAACACATGTGATCTGCAGTACGTCAAAGATATCCGCCTCGGGATCTTGTAACCACTCCTGGTAAACTCGTCGTAACTCCAGAACGTGACTGTCTGTTATAAAGTACAGACGGCCATTTATATATCTGAAAACCTCCTCTAATTCCATCAGGGACTCCTGGCAACACGCTACTGGGTCATACCCCAACATAGTGCCTCTGAGAGTGCATTCGTTAAGTTCTACAACCAAATTTGTCATCGGGGAAAAATAAAGGTCCTACCTGTATTACCGTTCAACGCTGCGTTCACTTTATTTTATTCTGGAGTGTTAAGATTGTATCAATTCTTTTCTGTCTTAAAAGTACGAGTGACGGATACTCAATAATGTACAATGTCTTGTCCACAATCAAAGCCACCTCTCCGTTCGGTCTTTGGTACACAGCCGAAATGTTTGTAAAGTCTGACGGTAAAAAACGGCCAACCAATCGGTGATTATTAGAGGATTGGTAAACTCCTCACGTGTTCCTAAAGCGCGTGATTCAGACTCAGAGCCCATACATACTTGCCGTAAAATGCGTACAATCTATTTTTTTACAATCAAAAATGCATTGATTCTATGTCTCAATGTACAAATGTCCAAAACTCTGTAGGTATTGTAGGGGACGTAGAGGTTGACGTGGGTGTGGTGGTAGTACTGGTAGTAGTGGTAGTCGTGCTCGAGGTTGTTGCTAGATTGTTGTAGTAGTAGTGGTGGACGTGTATGGAGGAACCAGGTGGTCCCGTAAATATACTGTATTGCCATTTGATCATCTCTGTCTAAATCAAAATTGGTAAAGATTTGAAATACCATGTGGTACAAAATAAAAAGGATACATTATAGACGACGAAAGTGATGAATGTTGCAAACCTAGATGCGTGTCCAATTTCGTGTACTAGAACCAAAAAGAATGAACTTTTTCCAGGTGCAGTAGATTCATTGTATAATCCCAATCTTCTTCACCGTCCATAATGAACATCTGTCTGTTCATCCCCAATATAGGGAGAAAGGCGTGACCCATTAAGTCCACCCCTTACCATCAAACTCTCATACTGCAATTTTTCCGTAGATAATACGAAAGATGTTTCCTGGGAGCGATACTTAAAATGATTGTGGGGCTTTATAGGGTTCACGCCGGAAGGTCAGGTTGGAATGTCTTGAGAATAGGGCGAAACGCAGGAGTCCGACATAGTTGGTCATACTGATAATTACTACCGTACATAAACCAGGTAATATCGTTTTTCCGCCATCCGTAGTTTGGGTTTGCAGTGAAAAGACGCTATTAATTCGTCCGAATTGCCGCATCTGGGCTGGTTCATTAAGTTAGTCGTCTCCTCATTTACATATCCGGTCACATTCAAGCCGAACGTCTCCTGAAACCTAATGACCGCCTGTGTAATGTCTGTGGATAGCTCTGAGGTATTAGTATCGAGATAGCCGTATCTCTCCAAGTACAACAAAGTTTTATTTAGCAGCTATCAGAGGAGCTACACACTAGAATAAATACCAAGAACCTCATCTCGCCAGGTTTCCAAAGTAAACTGGCGGTAAAAAATGTCAGCTGCTCACATATAAATAAAAACCATCACCGGTTTCGATCTCACCCTGCTCACTGGGTCTTTAAAGTATGGGTCGACAATGTTGAACCTAATCCACTCGTCTTTATCGGTTAGGTGTTATAGCGTCTAGCGTCGGAGCCAGTAGTTTGTACATACCGTAAAAGACTTCGCTCACCACTCTCAACCAGATAATTAACAGGACACAGCGTCACTCATGTCGACAGGGTCGCCCACAAGTTTCAATCTTTTATTCCTACAATTCCACGTGTCACCCGTCGAGTATACGGAGTGTTCACTTTAAGGTATCCTCTATTAACAGCATCTCCGTCATACAGCGGAGAAGCTACTTGACTTAATCGTTTATGTCCAAAATAACCATTTATCCTTATCCGAATCCGGTGTTCTTTCTTCCACATAATTTACAGTGCACGCGTCGGTACCTTCTTTAGGTTCGGCAACACTAGAAACTCTGTAATTATTAAAGATAACTGTTCCGTCCGCAATTACTTTTAGTAGCAGGCAATAGATTTTGAAACTGAGAGAGTGTAACGGCATCGTTTGGGTCCTTGTACCGATCGGCTACATTCACTAGTCTCCTCTTTTTAGCGTCGATCGTTTCATTGTCCTTGTCTTATCGCCAGCGTTTTTTCATTCAGTTTCCTGTTCAAAGTCTGTAGGTTTACACCGTCGCCAGCGAGAAGAGGATCAGCCATCTGTCCGAGTCTTTTGTTATCACATTCCCAGACTTTACCATCACTACTTCTTTTTAGAGTGTTCGTTTTTAAGATATTTTTAGCGTCACTGCATCTGTATCCCCCGCGGGATCACCTATCATGCGCAACCTGTAGTTGTCAAACCTGTAATATTTGCTGTTCGTGTCCTTAAAGGGTATCTCCCTAGCAAGACGACGAAGAGTCAGAGCATCGGTCCAGAGTAGAGCATCACCTATGTTGCTAATTCGGTTACCTTTAGCGTCCATCACATTTTTCTTGGATACAAGCGAAACGTCAGGACACAGTCTTGAGGACTGCGCTATCCACATTATTTTTCAAGGTCTGCAAGTTTATAGCGTCTAGACTGTGCTGGGCGTCGGCCACGTTACATAACCGCTTGCCCTTGATATCGTAGTTGCCGTCGACTGTGAGACTGAATCCTTGTCCAGGCGGAACCTCCCCCCTCTCTTACTTCCTTCACGGACCGTATGACCAAACTTGTCAACACTCATTGTGCAAGTGATGAAGACTCCTCCTGTACATTGCTCTTTATAAATATCTTATCCCAGTCAATATATGTGTTTTTCATCAACATCTAAGACGCCGTGGAAGCGAGCTGGAGGTACGGTAGTGTGTATCTTATTGATCCAGTGAAATAGTTGAACTGCTAGACGCCTTATAACTTCTTCATTTGTATTTTGTAAGCTGTTTATTTGATTCTGCTGAATAAGCGCTTGATTCTGAAGGATTGCAATTTGAGAGTACAGTCTTCTTACATCTTTCTTTAGCATTTTTGTTTACAGTATTCGTAACTCTCTGAATGTCTTGCTTCTTCAGAGATTGTGGCCTCTGACCAAACTTATTGACGGTCATCTCATCAATGATCTGAATCTCGCGTTACCATCACCTGATATAGTCTTTGATTCTTTGAGTTCTTCGATAATGTTTTATTATTTCGTTCCTATGTCCCGTGTTTACCGGTCTCTGCTGAGGACACGAGGAGTCTGAGTCTGTCACACAGTTCGTTTGGGTCATCATAGTAGATAGGGTTCTGGTGCTCCTACATCCTTATACCCGCTACCGGTCTTTGGGAAGAGTTGAGAAATAATGACTTTGTATTTCGTTGAAGCGTTACGGTTCACGTGATTTTTATAATTGTAACTTCTCTTGTGAGCAGACGACAGTGTCAATATATCCTTGTAAGCTCTCATATCGTTTACGTTGTAACGTTTGTCATCAGGCAGACGATTAAAAAGCAATTCATAAAGTCCCTGTGTAGGTCTGTAGGACCGTTCACCTACGAGTATGCTACCGTCATCTCCAAATGATAACTTCTTATCTCCTACCATTAGCGTATTGTTGTCGTAGCGTGGTCCGTACGTATGGTCGATCTTACTATGTTTACCTGACATATCCTTCATCATACTTGTCATATACCTTATGGTTAGTGGATGAGAGAACGTGTTCTGTATCCATGCAGATGCTGAGAGTTGTCCTTCTTTCGTGCTGAGTATATCACTGACGTCTGGTGACGACGGTCCTGCTTCAAGCACATCATCGTCCTGCAGGAACGCAGGTGTTTTGGGGGTTGACATAACGTCCGGGAGTGAACTGTACGGCTGCCTCATCTTCATTTTCCTCTTCTTCTTCTTGCTTTGGTTCGGTTTTCGGTTCAGTTTTTACAGATCCTGTTGTTTTTCGTAACTCTGACAGGATAGGTTTGTACTGTACTGTTTTTCTAGAAATACGTCTGTGGCCAGAGTTCCTTCTCTGAAACTGTTTATACTTTTGCTTTATAGCTTTCCTCAAACGAGTTATACTGAGAGTAAGGTCCTTCTCCCTTGAAGCCATTGTTTAAACTGACAATGTGACTCGGTTTTAGTACTTTAATACTAACTACTTTATGGCAGTTCAACCTGTCTAAAGAAGAGGGCTCGTTTTTTATGCTTTCTTAGAAAGCGTACGACCTGCTTTAGTGACAACCACGGTACCTAGCCCTCTTAGGTAAACTGTTCTCGGTATTCTGTACAGGTCTATCAGGGTCCCTGAACACAAAGGTCCTTTTCCATCCGTCTCCTCCACTGGGGTATCTCAGCTACAGTATACTTGTCACTCTCCACGTGCTTTTCCATATATTGTTTCAGATGCCTCTATAGGTCTGTTCACCCTACTGTGTATGTGAATCATGTAAGAGTTGAGTAACCAGAATTCACTTGGATTAGCTCCTGTAAAACTCCTCCAAGCCTCAAACTGTTTGGTATTTGTAATTGAGTAAGTCCCGTCACGCAGTGTTATTCCGAACTTATCGCAGTACATTGGTACGGTCGGTAAAGCCAATTTGAGAAATTCTGTCGTAAACAGACTTTGACAAAGATTGTTTACACCAGCAAAATCTTTCTTCCTTTGGACCTCGCGGTAAACCGTCTGGGACGGGGCCGTAACCTACGTTTGTAGCTAATGTCAATGTAGCACTTTGAAGCTAGAGCACGATTGTAGATCTTGACAGGGTTCCTGATTGGTATTGTTCTCTCTGTAATAAGAATACAGCGAGCTGCATGCGGTATGTTACACCCGTACTGGAGCATCCTTATACAGGTCTGCGCAAAGTTTACACTACCATGAGCGTTTTCTCAACGGTACGATTTGACCGAATTGATCGGGAAACGGTCTGAATCTGGATAACATGTTCTGTGGATTTCTTACCGTACTATTTAGCATGTCCTCGTGGTACACCACGAGTTCGAGCGGTACCCCTTTGTTTTGACTTCTTTTCACAAACTCTATCCATATATCGCGATTGTAGAACCGTTCGCTTGCTGAAATCATTAACAAGATTACGGGTGGTAGACTAGCACTGTACATCCCTACACGCTTATGTCTCCAGCACCTCCTATTGAAGAGAAAACCATGTGGTCCGCGTCTGCTACAGTAATTACCGCAAAACTTTTTCTTATCGGCATAGTACCAGGTGCACAGGTTTGAATGGACTTTGTTGGATCTCTGGATTGAGAAACCTCTGAGGTCATTGTAGTGGTATATCCTTACCATCATAGATCTTGAATGAAACTATCGATTCCGATACGATACCTGCCTTTATCAATGTCACAGTCCTTGCATATGACCAGGAAGCCGTGTCTGTCTTTCCACGCCAGAGCACATATTTGTTTAAACTTTTCAAAGTCTATATCGGTATTGACGTGGTCACTGTATGCATGGTGAAGGTTTGTTTCGTCTTGTTTGAATAGTACGATAAAGTTGGCATTGTCTCTAACGAGCTGTTTGGGTATATGGCTGTAGGTCTGACCTAGGTAGAATGTGTCAATATTCTTGTGTCTACCCATGGTGAAGTAGTTTCGTATATTGTTATGTTTTTCACAGGCTATGTCGTCGGAATATCATTACTGAATTCTGTTTAGCCTCACTCGGATGTATGACAGATGCATTGTCATCATACGCGTGGTATCCGATCTCTTTCGGCATAATCTTGGATAGTAGCTGGTACTTTGGGTTGTAGAGTGATTTTGAAAACACGTAAACATTTTCAAATCTCAAACCGTTAGGATCTACCAATAGGTTAAACAGTACGTTCGTTTTACCGCAATTGGACGGTCCAACAATTAATCCGCGAATCGTGTCAGGTAGCAGAGGACCGTTTTTATTTGTACGATTCATACCACCACCTACAAACTCGTCAAAGTTTCTCACTGGTAATTTCACAGATTGACTAATCAGTCTCATTGTCGAAGATAAACTAAGTTGCACATTATTATGACAAAAGTATATAAAGTAACAGAGCTGAACTGGTAGCCCTCCTGAACGTGGGAGCGCACAGCTGCATCCGCTCCCACGCAGCGGCTGGTGCAGCTGCATCCGTCCCACGACTGCAGTTGCAGTCACACACTCAGTGTGTGGTGATGTCATGCTTGCTCACCCATGTGTCACTGTTTTTATCGAACCCTTGCCATCTAACAAGTACTTTGTCTCCTTTCCGCCTCAACACTTTCTCAACTAGATATACATTACCAGTTGTGGGACCTGAGGCATTTCTTGTTCATAAAACCCACCTTTCAATACTTCACCTTTGGAGTCTTGTAAAATGTACGTTACGGGTTTTGTAGGTTTTATTGCATATACTGTAAATACTTCATTTGTCCAGTTGGGCAGATAACCTTTTTTAAAAACTCCTTTGTATTTGCTAATCCTTACCTTATCGTTTTAACTTGAATTTAGTATTTTTAATTTTTTTATTTCTTTTTGTGGTTTTGTGTTTAAACGGACAAGGATTTGTTTTTACGTGTTTCTGTTTAACGTCTTTTGGTTTCATACCGATTGTTCTGTGGACATTATTATTGTACTCCTTGACTATATCAGATAGAATACTGAACCATTCGTAACTTCCACGTGTCGTGAATTTTCTATACATTTTTTCTTTTTAATGTTCTGTTTAGACGCTCTACAATAGAGCTTTTCAGATGTGAGTAGGTCGAGTAAAGGTTTATTTTATATTTGTCCATTAGCTTTTTGACGTGAGTGTTGTACCACTCCTTACCCTGATCAGTCTGAAGATTTTTCATTTTGTGTTTTGCTAAAATGGAGTCTAGAGCATGAGCTACTTCTGCACCTGTCTTGTTTTTTAAAGGAATGGCAAACGCAAGTTTACTAAAGCAGTTTATCATTGTCAATATATACTTGTAACCTTTGTTCACCCTTGAATACGGGATCATCTCTACTAGATCAGCCTGGTATAGATCATTGAGTCCCTTCAGAGTAACCCTGCGTCTGGGATAGTTTTTCCTAGCCGGTTTGTGCAGTTCTTTCGCTATCGCGTCCATCTTTCAAAATGAAGAAAAAAATCTGTATACCGGTATTTATATTAGTCTAAGTGGTGTGGTTTGGAACACCCACATCGAACACTAGCATGCTCGATGCCCAGGTTAAACAGTATTTGATTTTGAGGGGCCAGTCCAGAAGTAAACTGGTTGTCGCCCGGTGGACCAAATACTGTTCCATCCCTTGTTGCTTAGACAATGGAATAATCGCAAATGCAACGCCCGGTCCTATAGTAAAAGCCGATTGTTACACGATGTGCACTCCCATAAACTACGCATTGTGTAAAATGTATCTTCCGTGAAGTAATACGCGGTCGACGATTCTTTTTGCCAAACAGCTGAACGGTCTCGAGCACACATATGACAAAGTCTGCGTAGTCCGCGTCCGTCGTAAACTTCTTTGTATCTGACTACCAATTCAAAAGCAGCATTCGCGATGTTTAGATTTAATTTCCCGACGGATGGATTCGGGGATCTGGTTATATCGTAAGAAGAAGCGAATAGGATGTTGGGCAATTTGCCGCAGACAAAGGTCATAGAGGGCTCTTTGGGTTCCACGCCATGATTGAGAATGAAGTGCTCTCCCACCACCACCACTGCCTCCACGGTTACTCTCCCCACCACCGACTCCCCCACTGAGACCTCACACTTTGCACAAAGATAAGTTGTTTACAACAGTATTTACAATTTTACAGTAATATCAACACTATATACATTTGTAATCTGCCATGGCTGATCCGGTCCATCACTATCTCCCACACATTCACACTCGATCCCAAGGAATTATGGGGTTTAGTCCACCTGAAGGATCACATTCACACCCCCAAAGGCCACGAACCTCTCGGCACATTCACGGCAAGAGTACATCTATGGGGTTTAGCCCGCCTCGTTGCCACACACATTCACACATGATCCCAAGGAATTATGGAGTTTAGGCCACCTGAAGGATCGCAACCACTCCGTCCGGGACCTCAGAGCCCATACACACACACACTCAGGCTTTTGGGTCTGCGAGGGCCGGTAGCAAGCACAGTGACAGGAAGGTGATTTTGGTCTTGGACGCTGTGTGGTTAGTGGGGGTACACGGTTGCGAGGAGAGCGTTCAGTCTCGGTCAGTGATGGAGGAGAAGCAGCATCTACTCGAGCAATCGCGGGAGAAGTTAAAGAGGATGAGGGGGAAAAGTATTGACCTACGAAGGTTATTGTTTGTGGTGTCTGTGTTTAGAAGAGTGAAGGAGGCTATATTTACACCCACTGTGAGTATACTACAATTATACTAATATTTAGAAACTTTACTATAGCCATACGGTAGTGTCTCATACTCTCCTTCCCGCTTACGCTTAGGACCGGTAATTTTAAATAGTTTAGTCTCTTCTACGGTAACTATGTTTTTGTCTTTTGTCCGTCTAATACGGTTTTCTGTTATTTCTAGAGTTGGATCCGTTTCACTAAGCACCATTTCTTTTAATTTTTCAAAATTTAGACGTTTACTAGTTTTTAAATTTAGAGTGAGACCTTTAATTTTACAGACTTCAACTAACGAATTTTTATTTGTGGACCACACTAAGTAGGCATAGGTTTTAGGACCACCAGAAACGAATTCTACAATGTATGACCCGGGACCGTAGTTCGACCAACTCATCGGTCAATCTCCCCGAGGTAGTCACCGGTAGGAACTTTATACATGCCGTTTTTATGTATGTACAGTACACTGTCTGTGTCATAGTAAAGGACTTGAGATTGTAGCTGTTCCAAGTGTTCATACAGTTTTAACCTCGCGTGAGATGTGGTAAAAGCGGCCAAGACGACGTTGACGGTTCTGAGGGACTCGCTAACCCTCTTCTATGTTTTGCCAATTTACGAGGAGAACCTCTTCGTTAATTTCTTGAACCGTATTTACTTGTGTCCCGGGACTGGTTAGTAGTTTGAAAAATGTGTCGGGTGATCGTATTATCGATGTCTTTGTCTGGTTCTCTCTCTGTCCGAATTTTCCCCAAAACGAATTTAGCATTAATTTTGCTAGGGAGCGAAGGCCCGCGTTCTTTTCAATTTTTGTTTGGTCAAGTCTGATACCTTCATGTTCAAAATATTTTTTAATGTACGTTTCTTTGTCCTGATCAGTGAGACAACCAGGAAGGGTAGCCCGATGCCTCCTGCTTGATTTTTAAAAATTTATTTACAAAGTCTGTGAAGAGTCCGCCATCCTCATAGGTCACTACCTCGTATTCCCATAATTCGTACATTTCTAAAATGGTATAGCCTTTTTCTACAGCTTTTCTAATTTCCTGCATCGTCCATGTCCCTGTCAATGCTCTCTCTTCCGTGGTGTGGGCACAGTCACCCGAGTACATGTCCTCCCCACACGTCCTACATAAAAACAAACATTAATTTATCGTTCATGCGTGTAGGGAGAAACCGGGTGATACAACTTTAGCGGAGGCAGGACTTTACATTTAAGAAGACCTTCAGCCTGCATGCCTCGCCCCCTACATTCTCTGTCACCCACATAGATTTTAGGATGAGATTTTACGTACATTTTAAATTTATTAACAAAAAAGGATAGAGAGAGCATACGTCCACATACTGTATAGACTCCCCCTCTGCACACTTGTGGTATGTTATTGCGTTGCCTGTTCTACCACCAAAGAAGGCGTCTCTTGGATTAAGTGGGAGCGTGTTTAGAATTGGTAATGAATTTAGGTTATGCCAATCTAGGATCTTTTTTCATTTTCTTAAATTTCACACTCCCACATCTCGATAACTTCATATCCGGAATTTTGGAGTTTAGCTATTTTGGATTTGGTCCTTTCGTACCTCAGATGCAAAGAGTCTGAGGGATCATCTGATAAGGGCACTTCCCTCTCATACTTGTAACATTTAGGGCAACCCGTGGAAATAACAACCCTGAAATTCATACACGCGTTCACCGTCGAAACCGTCTACTTTCATACCGGCAATTTTGACTTCTCTTTCCCGCCCTGCATGCTGAATTCGGACGCCGCGCTGATCCTCCTCCCAAGTCAGCCACTGCAAAGCGATGGGAGATTGCATGTCAACAAGTCTGTATCCATTGTTAGGGACCAGGCCAATAGTATTGGGTTTTAAGAACTTACGTCTAAACACCAAGTTACAGGCGCTGGCTATGGTCACGGCTTCCATGAACGGGTCTACGTTACATTCTTCGAGAAACATTGCTCTGAATTTTATACACGCCTGCGCCAATATGTCTACATCTGAAATACAATATTCAATAAGTTCTTTTTGGAAATCAAAACACTACGTTTTTGTCGACCTGGTCATTATGCCAATTTTCAAAAATCTGTATAACTTTTTTCGAACATCGATTCAGGGCAGTAGTATTCCTTGGGTGGGATGGGGCCTACATAGTTTTGGTTTGCCAGAGTGTTAAACAAGTGAGGGAAGTAACCCTTCTTCTTCTCTGGGGGTAGATCAAGGCTTTGTTGAGTGCTGAGAGGGCCATGGGGAAATAGTTCAGTGAGTCGATAAAATCTCACGTTGTCCAATTCCATGAGAATGACTTTGGTTGCCACGCATAATTAGCTCTGGACTGAATTTTGTCTGTTCCAGTACGTATTTTAAGATGAACTGAAAATCAAAGCCCTGACCGTTATGAGCCATTACACAAACGTTTTTGAAATTTTTTCTAACATCCATCACATAATCCATGAATTTAACTACAGGATCTTGTCTGAAGGACTCGAGTGCGGGTATTACAATGTTCACAATTTCCACCCACCGATACATTTGAAACAGAATTGTTGCGAGACACATAGATTTACTTTATGAACTTTTTTATCATCAATGTACTCGTCCTGTCTTGTTTCCAGATCGAAAAATATGAATAGATAATCTTCTGTTTTGGGCTTGCCTGTGTCGACTCGCATGTAGCACTGGTGGTTTGGGGCCTTGAAATCATTACAGATTTTACAGAAAACTTCCCCGCACACGTGTTTCGATTTACGCTGTTTCAGAAATACGAGTCTTTGACATTGTTTGCATTTATTAACAGATTTACACCGTTCACCCTGGTGAGCCGCGAAAACATATTTTGATTTTTTTAGAGTTATGTTACAATTTGGACAAACTATTCCTCCATGCTCCTCTTTACAGGGCGGAGGAGAAACTGTCTGACACGCAGGGACAGATGTTTGAGCATCTGTGATAACCTTTGTGGTCGTAAGGGACATGGCACGCCTCACAATAGAGTTTACAAGCAAAGGCTGCAGTGAGGGATGTGAATCACATTGTAGTGGCCGTTATGATACAGTAGGTTAATTTTATACAGAGCACTTTCATTATTACCGTTAAAATACACGTCCCTACCCTTACTGTTATAGTTGTAAACTGTAATATTATATTTTTTGAGGTGCTCTTGAAATTTTGAAAGTTCGTGGACCCCCGCTCCCTGTTCAGAAATTTGGACCCCGGCTGTTGGTCATCAATTTTTGGGCTCTAAGAGTTTTGTCGCTTACCCTTGTCCTGCCTTATTGCTTTGAACTGAGGATATTTTTTGGCGTAGGCTTTTGCTACCACTATAGCTCGGGGCAGACACAGATTGTCCACATTTTCTATCGATACAATACCTGTTCGTGCTTTACATTCTTCGTGAAAATTATTGTACAAGCCAGGTCTTCTGGAACCACTACTACCAACAGGGAGATTGACACGCGTACATTCGACTTTGAACGTATCGGTAGATTTTACAGAGTCCGCGTTACTTTGAATTATCCCCCCGAAAATTTCAAAAAGGACATCGTCTTTGACCTGATCAGCTGGTCGAAATGCCACGTAGCCCGGATCTTTACTTTTTAAATTTAGACTATGAAGTGTAAATCCGAGGTAGTCCGAATCAGTGCAATTTGCTTTCATTTCATTTACAATTTTAGAAAATCCCGTCCTTAGCCAATCGATTTCATTAATGTTTTCAGGGACGGGATTGAATTTAAAAGGTGGTCTTAGTACCGTATTACCCTATATTTTTTTATGTAAGTCTCGTTTTTACCTAGCGTTTTTACAGGATCCAACTCCATATCCATATATACAGGTTCAGAATCTACTTCAATATTTTCGTAAGGACATGTTTACAATATGGTTATTATAGAAAACGATATTACGTTAGAAAAAGCAACTAAATGATTAAAAAGCTTAACTGCTACTAGTAACGATAATTTCTATTTAGATTAAGAAAAATAATTACAAGAATAGTATTAACGGTAATTGAAATAAGTATTAGTAAAAGTAAAAATATTTTAACGTATTAGATTGAATTATTTTACTCGAGTAATATCAAAAGATCGTAATTGTTTAAATAATTGTGTAAAACTCAGAGCGACACACGTCCTATCTCCCTGACCTCCCGCACGGATCTGACGGGAGAGAGAGGAAGGAGTGCCGGGCCTCTCAGGTTCCACCAATCAGAGCGCTTAGATACTATTTACATCCAATCAAGGACGCGCTTATTCCAGCCAGTGGGGATAGTGAAGCGCGGAATTTTCTTGTTCAGAACTGGCTAACTCAGGTCTATTTATGTTACAGACTTCCTCTGATGACGTCACCACCACATATTGCTATCTGTGTGGCGGGAGTGAAGAGTGCCAATGTGGATAGTTGTTTAGAAATAGTATAATAAATTAGTTTTTACCCAAAAAATGTTTTATTTTAAACTCCTGGAACCCCTATGCTCAGCTCTAAATCATCACACAATAAGGTACGATTCGTCTTTATTTCTCTTGTTTAGTTTACTTTCCCGCCCTTTTTACATTTGAGGTTATGTTCCCCTGTTCCCGCCAATTTCACAATTGAGGTTATGTTCTACTGTTCCCGCCAACTGGGCGCAGCCATATTGAATACGCGGGAAACCAAGAAAGTGAGGTTAGGTTCCCCTGTTCCCGCCAATTTCACAATTGAGGTTATGTTCTACTGTTCCCGCCAACTGGGCGCAGCCATATTGAATACGCGGGGAAACCAAGAAAGTGAGGTTAGGTTCCCCTGTTCCCGCCAATTCATCATGGGCGCAGCCATATTGGAATTCCCTCCGTCCCTCGTTTCTCCCTCACCGGACCCAACAAATCACCGATTTTACCGAAAAACACCGATTTTCACACCCAAAATCACCGATTTTACAGAAAAAAAACACAGGTTTTGAACACCCCAAATCACCCCAAAACACTAGGATAAGAGTGTGAGCAGGGAATTTCTCCCGCACATGAGGGAATTTCTCCCACACCACTATTTTTTGATCACGTGATACATGGGCGCCGCCATCTTGGATCACGTGACCCCCTCTCGACCAATCAGAGCGCGGGGCTAGATCCGGGCGAGGTCTACTCAGCTTGTAGTTAGACAACGCACTCCCCTCAAATTGACAAGGACTAATTTATATATACAAAAATAATATAATTTCATCTTATTTATAACATGTATCGCTAAATATGTTCCTAAGTGCTAATCTCAAGAAAGGTTGGACCAATTTGGATATTTTAATTATATTCTTTGAAGTGTGTAGAGTTTTTGGTAAGTTTAAAAATATGAAAATTAGCTTCCTTTGGATATTTCTGAAATCGAAAACGGTTAAGTTAAAAACAATGCAAATTTTTGTTTATAGAGTAACCTACCTTCCTTTTACAACTCTGGAATCTTTCTCAAACAGTCACTAAAATACCAGCCGTGTAAGTACCTTAGGAATAAAAGTATTTCGAAGATGGTAACCAGAAGCACAACCCTGCGTTTATAATTGTTTCTTTAATGATACAAATTAGCCTCTATTTGTCATCACTAGCTCAATTTGGCATTTCAAATGTTTGGTAACCACGTGCTGTTTGATAGGAATGTAAATTTCAAATTACCAGGAATCTGCCATTTTCAGGTTTTTTGGGTGACCCGGCCTCTTTTCTGGTACAAGTGTTTTGATAAAACACGTTTAATATCAATGCATAAGGTCCTATTCATCGCATTTTTTACTCAGAAAAATCAAAACGTTTCTTGGCTTTTTCTGAGTTTTTACAAAAAAAAAACTTTTATTGTCTATGATTTAGTTATTAATTATATCTATTTAATATTATTTTTATTGAATACTTATTAATTACTTCGTGTATATATTAGGTTTATACGTACAAGGCTTTTAACCCTTAATATAAAGTGGAGATTCATGTTAAATAACTGGAAATCTGAGAGTGAAAATATATTAGTATACCAATTAAAAAATTATATTCAAGTTATATAATAATATAAAAACATGCAAGAAGTACAAAATACTCCTTGTTGATAAGAAATAACATAATGTGTCTAAAAACTAATAATTTTTATTAGTTTAAAACCATTTTCCAATCTAATCCATTTAGTCAAGCCTAAAACATCCTGTAGTTTTTGTTAAATCACGGGTACCTAATTTTGCCTTATATTCTTTTTTATGCATCAGACGTTTTACGGTAATAAAAGGTTTAAATATAAGTTTTCTTAGGAACACTATATAAATTTTACAGATATATTTGTATATATCAAATAAAAAACTTTACAAAAAATATTCATGAACACATTATAGTTATATTCATTTAATAAACGATAATAGAATTTTTTTACATTTCATCCCTTATTACTGAATATTTTAGGGAATTAAGTAATTATGGATTTAAATATGAACCATAATAAGTAGAATTTTATGTAGGATTTTCGTTTAGGATGCATAGTAGTATATGGATTTGAATTTTAACTTGAATGTTTTATGAATTTGTAAGATTTTCTTATAGATAAGTAAAATATTAAATCCTTCCTTTGCAAAAATTTTCTGTCATTTTTTTCTAAATTAAAAATTTCAAATGGAAGGAATTTATTTATGATATTCAATGTTGTACAATATGTATTTGTACTAGTAAAATTGTTTGATATTAGAGCTTGGATGGATTCTTAATTATTTAATAATAGTTTAGACTAGTTCGATTTATGCAATATTTAATCATGTTCACTGCATTTAAATATACATGTTGCTGTTTTTATATTTGAACTATTGTTGGTTTGAATGTAGAATACATTTTATTAAGTAGTTTTAACAGTGTGATTCAATTCGAAAAATTTCGGAAATAATTTGTGTATATTAATATTAAACAGTTGGAAAATACGATATTATTATGTTGGGCAGATTGTAATTAAAGATAATTGTAAAGTTGCACGACAAACCTCGAGCAACCCTCGAGCACTCTCCAAATCTAATTATGGGCCAATACGGACAGCAGAGAATAGCAGATAAGAGTTGATTGGAAGCCAAGGCACGTAAGCTAGGGTAGAGACAGCATTGGGTCTTGGGGTCGCCTGTACAATTTAGGTTCACTTTAAACTTGCTGATATCCGTTTCGAATGTTGTGCCCTGAACATCTATTCTCAACGATTAATTTTAAACCATGAGGCACTACTAGGAAACTTATAGTTTAAGAATCTGCATAGTGGATTTTATATTGTAATAATTGTAATAAAAAACAAAATATATCATAGGCCTAGTTTTATTTAATAGTTTTTATTAACAGTTGGAAAATACGATATTATGTTGAGCAAAACTGTAATTAAAAGAGAATTGGAAAGTAGCACGACAACCCTGGAGCACTCTTCCAAATCTAATTATGGGCCAATACGGGACAGCAGAGAATAGCAGATAAGAGTTGATTGGAAGCCAAGGCACGTAAGCTGGGGTAGAGACAGCATTGGGTCTTGGGTCACCTGAGCAATTTAGGTTCACTTCAAACTTGCTGATATCCTTGTCGAATGTCAAACCCTGAACATATATTCACAATGATTAATTTTAATCCATGAGACACTACTAGGAAACGTATAGTTTAAGAATCTGCATAGTGGATTTTATATTGGAATAATAATAAAAAAAAAAAACAAAAACAAAATATATTCATAATTTTTATTTAAATAATCCAATCCGATAAGGTGCTGAGAAAATAGTTGGGGGTTAAATAAATATTGCGTTTGTTGTATATTTTCGTCTACAATGATTATAAATAATGGTGAAGGTTAATTTATATGACACAACACATACAAACGTGTTACCAAGAATACCACTCTGCACTCTGTAAATTTTAATTAAGAAATACCATAAAATTAACATAATATTAGAGTAAATTAGTCAATTATAGATAGGTTTTAATAATTATCACTGGATTGTTTTAGTGTAAACAGAAAATTTAACTTTGCAATAGATGAAATCATTTTAAGCTTTAAAATAACAATTACCACATAATGTATCTTTTTCTTCAAATATAAAAAGTAACATCATTGTCGATTCAATTTTCCTTAAAATAAATATTATGTCAATACATTTCTTGGTTTTTTAAACTTACTATAGTTTCGTACTTACTGTCAAATTTAAGTGGAAAGCATATCCTTAATGTCGCCCTCTGTTCCTAGTCATTAATTGGCTATTATATTGAGTACCTTATAAAATTTTCTGACTTACTCAATACAAAATTAAACATTTAAAGATAGTAATTAATTGTGGCGCTCGTGAAGTACTACTAACATGAATATTAGGAAAACAGCTGAGTTCATTCAAAAAGGCAAACATTCTTATTGTTGTATCCTCCATATTTATTTTTGAATGCCGTCTGTGTCAGGAGCCCTATAAATCATCGGTTTATTTTGTGCTGATACAATTCTTTTCTTCAACAGGGCCTTTGGTTTTATGTATAAGTGTTTTTAGTCTGAATAACTTATTTTGATAGATAAATCAAAGCTTTTTAAGAAGAGATTAATCCCCATTTAAGCTTATTTGCCCCAGTCCCTCATGGCCACCATATGTTATCAAACAGAATAATAGGGAAATTCAAGGGTTGATGGTACTGATAAAAAATGCATAGATCAAACTAAATTATCTATAGCTCAAATAGAATATCCGATTAGGCCGCTCGACCATCGGTACTTAAAAAAACTAAAATAATTAATTCCCTCAATTAATTTTTTTCATACTTTACGTAATCACCAACTCATCTAAAAATAACTTTTACACGTGCTCATTTTGGTTATAACCAAGTAATATATTACTAATATTATATATTATAACCAAGTTGAGATACGCACGAAAGTTTCTTATATTTCTAACTTTGGCTCTTCAAAATGCAATATTTTCCAATATTTTTGTAATACATATTGTATGCTTCTACAATATTCATTGATGATTATGGCAGTATGACATATAGAACTTACAAATATTATAACGTTCTCGTTCCACGCATGCACATTGTGCAAACAACATAAAAGAATTGAATTTTAAGCAGTTTTTCAGCCAACTCAGCCAGAGTAGTAAGAACAAAAGGTTCCTCCGCTTGTGAAGTGGGTACTTGCCTTCTTCACTGCTGACTATTGATTCTGAATTGGTCTCTACTGTCTCTTATGGTGGTCACTTCTTGGATTCTCAATGCAGCACCTATGATCCATGTTATCCATTACATTTATAAAATGTGAATAACGTTTGTAACTTTCTGTGTAATTATTAATATAATGTATTATAGAAAATCATAAAAGTCTAACCTACTAACAGTTACTTAAACTATAAAAATTGTGTTTAGAATTGCAGATTGAGCTCTTGTATATTAATTGTTTATCCCTATTACAACAATTCTCAACAGAAACATGTTCATTATTAACAGTAGTCACGATTAAAATAAAAATTTATTATACAAATTTATTTTGTTATTTTACCATCGAATTCATTTTTTTTAAGATAAAAACAATACATATTTTGTCTAATAGGTTGGAAACACTAATGCGATTGGAATTATTGTAACAAAAACTTATACCAAATGAACCACGTTGATTGTTTTTTGGAGCTTTCGTTGTATAAGACTAGTACGGGGGCGTCTTCTACCCAATTGATCAAACTGTATCTCGCTGTGGAGAAAACTAACAGTGGCCTATATTTGAAAGTTCTCTGTATGTACCTGTTTTCATAGAAAAAAATGTCATGAGTGGTTTGACGTATTCATGAAAGTCAAAATCTTTTTCAAACGAAGTTACACAAATTACGCAAAATATTAGATATCTGAAGATATCCTTTTAAGAATAGCGGCAGTTTTAAAAAGTTCTATTAATTTAAGTTTAAGGAAATTTTTCAAAATAAAAAAATAGAACAATGGCAATGAAAATTTAATACATCAAATTTTATCGTGCACTGGAGTATAACTGAAAAAGAAATAGTTTTCAACAACTGCCTTTTATAGGTATAAAAAAACCTCAGTGGAGGCGTGCATGAATGCATTGAAACTTAGTAATTCCATATGTGAAGTTAATATTAAGCATATTCTTGTAAACGTTAAAATGGATAATATTTAAAAAATAAAAACTTTTCACAAAGGAGCAAAGTTTTGTAATGAGTATTTTCAACAGCGAGAGAAAAATTTTTTTTATAAAATCATTCATTCAGTTTTTAAAGTTAACATTTTGGACTATCAAAGGACCAAATTTAAAAGAAATGTAATTATTTATAAAATTAATACACATTAATTATATTTTTATACATCGCTTTGGAAGAAGAAATGCCTGTCAAAAGATTTTATATAAATTATTTAAGTTTTATAAAATGACAATAACCAAATTTAATTTCTAATAAACATTGAATCACAAAAATTAATTGCTCCGTCGGTACTCGAACTCGGATCTCTCACTTGCAGTCTGAATGTGGCTTACATTACACCACAGAAGCCTTACTTTTACGATTCCAATGTCTTTTGTTATTTGGACGTATCTTTCCATGAGCGTTTACATAGTTAAATTTAGCTTTATGATCGAAAGACGAAATACCTGTCAAACGACTTGTAGTTAAATTAATTAATTTCTATAAATGGCAATAGCCGGTTTTTTTTTCATGAATTTTTGAAAAATTCAATCAAGATTTATATAAGTCTGGCAACTGCCATTTATAAAAAATGTAAATTTATGTTAATTAAAAGACGTTTGGACAGGTCTTTGGTCTGGGTAAATGCTATAGTTCATTTTGTAATAGATATAATGATAGAAAAAAATACGGAGACACTTTTCATCCCCGGCAAGCAAAAGATCAATTGTGATAGCCTATTGAGTGATAGACGTGAATGAAGCATACGTAAATTGGTCGGTTGGACATGTAAATATCATGCGACTCATCATTATATATCTTCAATTAATCTTCATGCTAATTTTAAAATTCATATTTGGGGGTGGTTAAACCGAATATTACAATATGTTGTATGTTACATCTCTTATGAGAGTGCTAAATTTGTTTGACTATCAAATTATTTTGCAAGTTCGAAATATAGAGATATATGCTAAGACCTATGTAAAATTCCGTGGTAAGGACGTGCACCTGCAATCAAACTCAGTATTCCTCAAAAAGAAATGATTCTTCAAGCAGAATATCAAATCTCTGGTCAGTAAATTTTTCGAGAAATGGTGCGGACAGACAGACACGTAGGCAAAAAGTCAGCGGAAATTACAGTTTTCTATTCCCTTTGAGTTATAGCCTTCGTTAAATCTCGCTGATAATAAGAAGCTGACAAGAAAGAGAAAATAAAACTTTACAGTAATAATTTATCCATCGTTATGCTGGTTTGGGACTCTACATTTTTTTAAACGAAACATTACATTACATTTTATACGAAAGGTATTATGAACTAAATAAATAAAATTACACCTTCTAATTTAACGAAATTATAATCATATTAAGGTAAATATGCAAATAAAATATTCTGGCAGTACTTTTTGTAAAGTTCTCGTCGTCCATCGAACGGCCTATTTCTCGTTCTGTTAATATTGATAAATTATTGACCACTGGGTTGCTTTCTATTACCCCTTTCCAATGAGTGAAGAACACTTTTATCTAAACTGGTACAGAGCCATATATAACGTCATCACATTCCTCATGTAGATCTGCCTTCTATATTGGTGAATCTGTGACCAATATATCTTCCCAAACAGCCTCCATACACGATATCTGTATATTTTTCCTTTTATCTTTTTGTAACCGGAATCACGTGATATGAACCCGTACTGTAGGTCGATGCGAAAGTGCCATTTTCTCATTTTAAAGTAATTTATAGCATTATATTCTGACAATATATTTATAAAATTTTACTTTATATCAATTAGGAAATAATTTTACGATTGTTTATGATACAGATGTGTAAATACTTTATGTAGTTGCAAGAGTATTTTGTTACTATTGTTCCACTTTTTTTTCTTTCATCTTCACTACAATATTTTAAAAATGTGTATGAAGGATCTGATATTACTACTATATTATTAACTGTCGCAAGGGAGAAAACATAGAATTGCACCTTCTGGCTTGGAAAAAGTAATAAGATTTTTGTGACAGTAGATATATTAATAATCTATTTCTTCATGGGATTTATATCTGCGCAGAATCTAGAAAGTACAAAGTATTGTTTTATACAACTAATTTTCGAAGCGTTATAGGAACACATTTATCTGAATCCGTAGCAGACGGGGTTTTTAGGACAGTTATCTCTTTTCAAAATCCTAAGTATATGACGTTCGATTAATTAGATATAATTTATTAATTAAATAAAAATTTTATTTTAAAATTGAATCACAGAAATTCTTTTGCTCCACGAGGACCAGAACCTGAATCTCCAATCTTTTGACGACAATGCTAATCACTACACCATATAGCCCATACTTTTTACTATTCAACAGTATTTGTTTAAATATTTCTGTCATATGTGTGTTTTGCAATCAAATATTTATAATCAAATAAAAACAACCTTTTCATGTTGCATTTGAAAATTAATATTTTTCAAACTAATGTAATGGAACATCCAGTTATTTATAAAATAGCAATGCTAAATTTGAATAAAATGATAAATATCAAAATATTTTTTATAACATGTAAATTTAATACAAAAATTATGGTAAATTATTATCATATGTAGATTGTCAATAAACAAAAACGTTGAATATTCTTTGTAATTCACAAGGAACTGGCTTATAAAATATCTTCTTATTACACTGTTAGCTATATGCTTCCTTTGTCTTTATTATAATGCAAATGTTTATATTCTGAACAATTCTTACTGTTCTTTTATTAGATTTTACATTCTGCTACATCTGACAGCCTTATTTAAGTGATAGGCTCCAATGACACTCAGACAAATACCTATCAATAGGCATGTGCTTTCATCGACTTCATGCTTATCTACCTAGAAGTTAAGATTGTTACAAATTAACTATACAGATGAAATAATAGCCGAGATTTCTGTAAAAAATTATCAAAATAAAATGATACGACGGAAATATTGAATAAGACGGAGGAATTTTATGAAACCTTATTAATTATTCCAACAAGTATTACATCTAGTAAACGTTTTGTGATTTTATTCAAATATGTTTACAGATTTTTCGTTTATTTATGATTTTCTTGTTGCCATAAAGGTCACCCGTAAGAAAAATGAAAAAATATTATCTGACAATCAGCCAATTTCCTTGGAATGACATGCATGACGTTGAACTTAATGTTCTTCAAATATACATGAAACAGTAATTGCTAAATTGAAGTCTATAGGTCACTTAGTTATTGATATGAAGGGCGGAGGAGATAGATGGATATACAGAAATTTTATATATTTAACATTGCATGTGAAGGGCTTTACTAACGTTGATCCAGATAAACAATAATTTTGCTCAGCTATGTGTGCAATAGGATGTTATCTTAAAAAATTTAAGTGCAAAATAATAATAAGAAACTTAATAAATACTTTATTTTAAATTATAGAGTAAAGGTACATCAATAAAAACCATTGCATCTACTATGTATTACATAAACAGTAAGACATTGGTATAATTTAGAAAAATTAGTCTGATATCTTTTTCCAAGTATATATAAAACATTTAAGAAGAGCAGTACTTTCTGTGCAGAGTAAAATCTTGCCAAGTGTTAGAATTTACTGCCACTGTGACAAGTTGAGACGGAGAAATGCTATCGATCTATCCTGTATATACCACCAAGCTTTAGACAGTCACAGCAGTAGTTGTGAATTAGTATATTATGTTATTAAATTGTAATAAATGGTTGAGAAAAATATAGTAAATTTTTGCAGCAGTAGAAAAAGTTATAGTAAAATGCTTACTACTCTCAAAATATAAAACAATTTTGCGAGCACTTGTCTACGTTTCTGATAATATAAATATGTTTACACATAAAATAGCACACACACACACACACACATATATATATATATATATATATATTATATTCAATTTTATACTAGTAGAGTACAAAATCTGACGCTCTCATTGACTTGACTAAAATCTGGGAAGCAAGTTCGTATCAAGAGAGGATACAATAAAGTCGGCGACGGAGAAGCTCAAAATGAACTCTTTACATCGTTTCGTCATTCAGACACAATGGCTCCCCACAAAGAGGAATGTAACCTGCAGTTGTTACATAGACCAGATAATAACAGCAACAGATTTTAAAAATCTAAGTACATTATAAATAACCGAACGGGTGTTAGCATATTTGATTGCAAAAGAAGAAATGAATACATTCTTTCATTTAACCCAGGAGAGGTTAGAGCCACATATTCCTTTCCTACACTTAAACTGAGCGATATTATAGGATAAACTGGGAGGAGTAGGCTGCTTGACGTACACAATACAAATTATTTACCATGCCATATATTTCAACCACACTCACTTGTGAGGGAGGTTAGCGCTTAAACATTTACAAATATAGTTTGTATCTTCTTTCATCAAATATCATCATCAGTAAAATTATTGTCTTGTGTCTTTTTTGATCTTTACTCACCTAGAAATAAATTATGAAAGGTCTTTCGACCTTGAGTTTCGGGTCGTGGGGGGAAAAGTGAAAAAAATAGGTTATAAGACTATTGTTGTTAATGTTTTTTTTTTTTATTATTTCGAAAATAAACGGGGTCTTGGTTTTTTAGAGCATTGACAATGTCAGATGTTGGCGTAGGATTGCGGAGCTAAACAAATTCAGTTTGAGAAGTTTGGGAGAAACAGTGTTAGGTAAGTATGATGCCAGGTTTATCACAATGTGTAGTATATACCATTTTCACTATCTGAGGCCCTTCCAGGTCTTGGATAGGCGTTTGACACACACACACACACACATATATATATATATATATATTAAATTTAATAAATGGAAATTGCCTTATTTAATTTCAATAAAACATTTGAATCGCAAAAAGTACTTGCTCCGCCGAGAGTCGAACCCGGATCTCTCACTTGCCGGGTGAATGTGCTACCATTACACCACAGAGCGCTTACTTTTTCCGATTCAATTATTTTGTAATTGGCCATAACTGTCACAAATGCGTTTTAAATAAGCAAAACTAACATATGATCGGAAAATCAAATACCTGTCAAACGACTTTTATTTACATAAAATTTTATAAATGGCAATTGCCTTATTTAATTTCAATAAAACATTGAATCTAAAAAAGTAAATAAATGGTACTTATACAAATTTGAAATTAGACGAATATATACATACATATTTAGTTTGATATATATATATATACACACCAAATAGCCTTATTTAATTTCAATAAACATTAAATAACTAAAAGTATTTGCTCCACCGGGACTTTTAACCCGGATCTTCTCACTTAACAAAATGAATGTGCTGCTATTAAAAACATATATGAAATGAACAGCCAAATACAAAATAATTGAATCGTAAAAAGTAAGGGATCTGTGGTTTAAATAAAACTAACTAACATATATGATCGGAAGACCAAATACCTTTCAAATAGCTTTTATTTATGTTTATAAAATTTGTATAAGTGGCAATAGCCTAATTTAATTTAATTTAAATAAACATAGAAACAGGGAAAGTACTTGCTCCACTGGGACTCGAACCCGGATTATTACTCGAACGGTAAGGGTGTTTCTAAACATATTATATTATATATAATAATATATATATATATACATATTATATATATATATATTGCTTAAAAAAATTACCAAGGCAGCATTAAGGTTGATTATCTGTTCAATATTTATGTCTATTTCAAATATTTAGCCAAAATTGTATGAGTATAATATAAGATTTAATGTTTGTGAAAATCTTAAATTCACAATTTATTTCATCGGCTTTTCATTATAATTGAGCAAAATTATTTTTTGTACTAGATAAGAAAGGATTGTAGTAGCTATTGAATCTAGCCTAAATCCAACATTTTGTGTAGAGATACTGTAACGTTTGGAATGCGTGTTTATCATATATAAGAGACGTTTTATTTTTACATATTCCCTTTACTCTAAGGAAAGATTCAATGTAGATTTCTGTGTTAAAAACACATTTAGGGGTACTATACTACATACTTATCGTATTTTTCCAGAAGTTTTATCGTACGTATGATGACCAGCATGTATATGCTGTGAAGAATAAAACGTTTACTTTTTAATATTCTGTTATTTTTTCAAGCGGAACTCTATACCTTCATCTCATATGCGTTTCATCCTTTTTACAAGCATTTGAATGGAAATTCGTGTACTTAAATAGTACGATAAATTTTGTTTTTATTCTAAACGAACAACAATTAGGTGCTTCCGCTTATTTCATTTTTATGTTAACAAGTTTATGAGTTAACAAGTTCTTCATTAAAGAACACGTTATTTGTAAACCTATACGGATACCATTGATTATTTGTTTTGTTACACAATTGACGTAAAAGAATGTTTCATTACGGTTTGCTTGCATTCATGTATCCCTTGCTTCCTATTCACAAATGTACCAGTTTATGAAACTCCTAACTATTGACTCAATTCAAAAAACAAATTAAACATTAAACTAAATGACTAAACTTCAAGTACAACATACGGGAAACATTACTATGAAGAGCTCTAAGGCCACACGTTATTAAAATTTGAATCAGGCCCAGAAGTTAAGTCAATACAAATATTTAGGTCATTGAAGCCAATTTTGTCCATATTTCGCATACTGTATTGTACCAACTGTTTATATTTATGTGATAATGATATTTCCTGACAAGCATTTTCCGCCTGTGTGGATGGAATATAGACACCGGGTTGGTTTTCGTAGATACACATTATTCTAAATAATAAGTTTATAACAAGACAGTTAATACAAGTCCATTCACAAATCATTAGAATAACATATGACAATGAACAAAACTTGATTGCGAAAATATTTAGTTTAAATTAGTAGTTTAAAAAAATAATAACAGCCAATAAAATTAGGCGAAGGTTGTAAAACGATGGGAAATAAAAACAAGGGATAAATATTCTTGGTTTACTTATATGTATAAAATATGAATTCTTCAAATATTACTGGGCTATGTTTAATAGCTCCACACATGTTTATATAAGAATCTCTACAAGAATACGTTGTTGTTTGTAGAATTTTAAGAATAACATCAACAATAGCATGAGTGTTCAATTAAGTTTTATGTTGTTACTTGAGAAGATCTTTCATATATTCTTATAACTGCTTGCAGTTGTAGTACAGATATCTTTAAAATTATATAAAAAAGAATATTCATAACAAAATTGAAATAATAATTTTCTTTTTCAAATATTTTTAATGCGATATAGCAACATTATAATACTCATATTAATCTAACACAACTGCATTGACCACTGTGTTCAGTAAACTGAATTTACTTACGACTACTTTAACCTAATATCTTTGTGAATGATAAAAATTTACTTCTAGAATTTGGGGGCTGTTATGCGAAGTGTTAAGCCCCTGGAAATTCCCGTTCTTATGACAATTTTCTCTATATATGTGGCTTCTACTGGTTTTCAGCCTATTGAGATCTAGATTGTAAAACATTACCTACTTAAAGGGTGTTTTGATTTTTCTGCAACATTCCAGCCTCTCATATCGGTGTTTTTAGCAAGCTTGGTCTCCGAATGCTACAATTTATATTTTTCAAAAGTAAGAAAAACTTCCATACATATTAAAAGTCCTAGCTTTTAGAAAAAATATATTAATATAGGCAGGAGTATCATATTATTGGACGATCCTAGCAGTTCTACCTTCAGAAAAGGGAATGCCTCTAAGAATGAGTAACCTCTCCAAGTAATTATCTTCTTTGATAATTTGGCTAATTAAATTGATAAATTATAAAATACACTTATCAAATTAAATTTCCCCACATAATTTATTTAACTTCCATATAATGTTTAGTGTTTAGATTCATGAAAAAAATATTTTATTTGAAAGTTTACATAATTTACATTAATATTTAATAGCAATAGAGTTTATATTAATTATTGATAATGCACTAGACATGGTGCAACTGATGTTTGCACAAATGGCAAATCTTACAGAAGTCAACAGTAGAGAGTAGTAGCTTGCGAGGGACTGAGGCTAAATAAAATGTTTGACTAAGTCTAAAATTTAACGTTCCTTACATAGCACATGTAAAAGCCTTGTTATTTGGCCAAATAGCGGAAAATCAACAATGGGCAAGGAAACTGATAACCCTACAGAAGTCAACAGTAGAGAGTGGTAGCTTTGCGAGGGGACTGAGGCTACATCAAATGTTTGACTAAGTACACAATTTCACGTTCCATACATAGTAAATGTAAGCCTTGCTTCTTGACCAAATAGCGGAAAATCAACAATGGGCCAAGGCAAATAATGTTTTGCACAACTGACCTAACCCAACAGAGAGCAACAATGGAGAGTGGTAGCTTGCGAGGGACTAAATCAAATGTATGACTGAGTCTAAAATTTAACCGTTCCTTAAAATAGCACATGTAAGCCTTGTTACTTGCCTAAATGGCGAAAATTAAACAATGGGCAAGGCAACTGGACGTTATTACAAATTGCTAACCCAACAGAGAGAAAACAATGGAGAGTGGTAGCTTGCGAGAGACTGAGGCTAAATCAAATGATTGACTAAGTCTAAAATTTAACGTTCCTTACCATAGCACATGTGCTTGTTACTTGTCCAAATAGAGGAAAATCAACAATGAGCAAGGCAACTGATGTTTGCACAAATGGCTAACCCAACAGAGAGAGCAACATTGGTGAGTGGTAGCTTGCGAGGGACTAAAATCAAATGTGTGACTGAGTCTAAAATTTAACGTTCCTTAAATAGCACATGTAAGCCTTGTTACTTGCCTAAATGGCGAAAATTAAAACAATGGGCAAGGCAACTGACGTTATTACAAATTGCTAACCCAACAGAGAGAAACAATGGAGAGTGGTAGCTTGTGAGGGACTGAGGCTAAATCAAATGATTGACTAAGTCTAAAATTTAAAGTTCCTTACATAGCACATGTAAGACTTGCAACTTGACCAAACAGTGGACAATCAACAATGGGCAAGACAATTGAAGTTTGCAGAAATGGTTTTAACCTATTAAAGGTCAACAAAGGGGAATATTATTGGCTTGGGGAGGAATTGAGACTAAGGCATTGGGTTGATACGTCTGTTGCCTTATTTAAAGTAAAACTGTTCAAGTAGTTTAGTAGGAAATAAAACAGTATTTAAGTAAATTTTATAGAAAAAATTAGAATTTTTTATGAAGCTATGCAATACATCATGAGTTAGTTTATCGAAAGAAGGATGTTGACTATATAACTAATGAGAAGCAAATTAGGCGCTGTTTTTTTACTATGAGTATAAGGAAGAGTATGTCTTGTAAGTCACCTAGGGACCTGGAGTCTGACATTAGAACAGATTTATCTGACGTGCTAAAAAAAACTCAATGATGCTTCCGATGACCGTAAAAGAATTGAACTTTAAATAAAGCAAATCGTTGAGTTTGTTTACTGAACACATCAATGAAGAAAAACACGTAATTAAAAGTGAAAGTGCTAATTTAAGTGAGTATCTTCAACTTATTGAAGATTTAAGGTTGAAAAATATCCAGCGTCAAAGGAAAGCTACTGATATGGAGCTTAGGATTGAGGAAAAAAAAATTGAGAAAAAAAAAAGCTTAGGAGTGTGTATGCGCAGCAACCACACTCGAAATTCAGGGATTTCTGAAAGCAAAACGAAGTTGTGAGAAAGGAGCTATCGATGTAAGCCACCGTATAAAGGAAAGGAATTATTCTGAACGTCCTGCTGGAATTATAGCTAAGACCGTCAGACGGGAAGACAAGCAGAAACTTCTTAAAAAAAACGGAAAGTTAAGAGGAACCTGAACTCACATGAGGTTGGGTTACACTTCGATCACTGCTAATCCTGTCTACGTCAACGAGAGTCTCAGACTTACTAAGAGGAAACTACTGGCTGCTGCTGCTTGAACGGTGAAACAAAAAAAAAGGCATTATTCATATTTATAGGTAAGAAATATAAATATGACTGGGGAAGGCTCAGGGTGATCCCTTTTAATTGTCAGTTCAATAGAGCGAGTTGAAAAAACTTTAAGAAAACACTTGTTTCAGTAAAAAGTTATAAACACTAACAATCAATTGTTTTTGACAAAATTATATTTGTTTTATATTTCATCACGATATATCTAGGATAAGATAAAACTTTGATTATTTTTTTAATTTATCTTAATACTTTGCTTTCTTTGCCAGATTATAATGAGTCAGCGCTCGTTGAGGAAGGTTGTGTCTGATAAGAGCTCACGTCTCTCTTGGGAGTCTTAAATTCGCGAGTGAATCAATTGTCAACCTGCCGCGCTGTGTTAATACTATTGGTTTTTGGAGAGTTTTATTTTGGTGACTGCCACATAATTAAATTTTTTAAAATGTCTATGTGTGGGATGTGCCTGAAAACAATTACGGTTAAGCAGATAAGGTTGTCGTGCAAAGACTGTGTTAAGGATTTTCACGCAAGTTGTCTAAAAATGAGCAAGGCTGATGTAGAGTGTGTGACAGCGGATAACCTAGTGTGGAGATGCCAACCTTGTGCTTCAGAACGGCGAAAGAGTATGAGGTTCGAGTCTCAAGCAACGGAGGGGAAACTCACCATAGAAGACGTTATGAAGAAGATTATTGAAGTGGCAGAAAGCCAAAAAGAAATGGAGAAAAACTTCAATAAGTCGTATGAAACACTCTACAGTAAAATCGACGAGAGTACCGAAGGCCGTCAAGATACAAACTGAGGAAGTGGAAAAATGCCTCGCAATAGTTGATGGCCTAGTAAATGAGAATAAAATACTCAGGGGAGAAAAATCAGTTCTCTGGAAGCACGCATCGAGGAGCAGGAGCAGTATTCAAGAAGGAACACTGTTGAAAATCCATGGTATCCCACAGGAAAAAAAATGAAGACGTGGTGTCTGTCGTAAAGGAGGTGGGAAAAAGCGTTGGACTTCAATATATCCAATACAATGATTGATGCCTGCCATCGTCTGGGAAAAAGATCTGAGCAAAACAGTCCTCCGCCTAGAATAGTGCTGAAGTTTGTAAGCCGACTAGATAAAAGAAGAGCTGCTAAGAAAAAGACCCGTGTCAAAAGTAACTTCTCGACGCGGGCACATGAACCTGGAAATGGGACAAGCCGGTCTATATCAAACGAGTCCCTGACACCGATGAAGAGGAAGCTCATGGCAGAGGCACGGAAAATTTAAGCGTGAGAACAATTATCAGTTCGTTTGGGTGCGGGATGGAAGGATCTTTTTACGAAAAGAGGAGACTTCTAAAGTTATTCATGTAACTTGCCAGGCTGAACCTGCCCCAAAGGTAAATGTAAATAAATAGCTTATGTATGAAGGTTAAAACTCAGTACCAGTATCTATTTCTTTTGTATGTTAATACATTAAGTGTTATTTTTTTATTTTATTATTATATTATGTAGGTCAACTTTGAATTAAAAAGTATACTAGTTATTTTGTATTCAGTATTAAGTAAATATAAACATAAAATCTTTAATTATGACTAATCAACATTCTGTAAAAAATAATCCATCAAAACATAAGAAGCCTTCGTAAAAACTTTGATCTTTTTATACTTGAAAATTGAACAGAGAAATACTTTTCCCGATTATAATTATTTTATCTGAAATATGGATCAAACAGTAGATGAAATAAATATTTTATGAAATACCAAATTATGTTTTATATTCAAAACTGTAATGATACCTACAGAGCTGGTGGCGTTATCATTTATGTTAAAAATTCAATAACTGTTATAAATTCAACAATAGTAGAAATGCAAACAGCTGACGCATTAAAAATATCATTAAAATTATGTAACTTTGACCTTTGTATTTTGGCTCTATATAGATTATATTCATATACAATAGATTCGTTTATTAAAGAGTTTACTAATATTTTAGATGGTTTTAAGAAGGAAAAAAGTTTTTTAGTTGTAGGCGACATTAACATAAATATTTTGGAAAATCATTATCTTGTAGATAATTATCAAAGGTTAATGGCAGTAAATGGTTTTAGAAAGTCTTGTTAATGAACCTACAAGAATTACAGTAGATTCAGCAACATGTATTGATCATGTCCTATGCGCGTTTATATGATAAGCGCTCGGTAACAATCGATGTCACAAACAATACACGCTGGTATCACAGACCACTCTCTGGTATGCATTGCTCTTGGTGGGGTGGCGGAGGGGGGAGACCCGGCCCCCTCCTCCGCCCCACCGGGACGGCCAGCGTATCAATTATGTGAATCTAAAGCAGCTGTTAGCCGCTGAGGATTGGTCTTGTGTTTACAATAAACTTGATCCGTCGTCAGCTTTTGATTCGTTTATTAAAACATTTAAAAATTGTATAAGTTGTAGCAGAGAATCAATATTACAAAAAAATAAATTCAAGAAACTAAAACCTTGGATTAATGATACAATCTGTTACAAGATTAAAAAAAGAAATTCATTATTCAAATTAGTCAAAAAATCATCCTCAAAACATTCAATTGAAAAATCATTATATACGTTTTAGAAATAAAGCTATTAGAGGAAATTAGGATATTGAAAAATGATTATTATAAAAATAAATTAGAAAGGTGTGAAGGCAATACTAAAAAACACTTGGAAAGTTTTGAATGACATTACAAACCAAAGAACAAAAAATAGCCAAAACCATAGTCTTAGATGTAAATGGCAAACTTGAATATGATTCAGAGTATGTAGCAAATGAATTTAATCAGTATTTTCTTAATGTAGTAAGAGGATTTAAAATTGTCCGATAATGTTCCATCTGATTTTTCTAAATTAAACATAAGAAATTACTTTATAGATAAACACCAACAAAGAACTATATTTTTAGAAACTGTATATGAGGAAGAAATCCTTGGTATAATTATTTTATTGAAAAATAATACTTCTCCAGGTATAGATGAAATTAGTTTCATACACTATAAAAACTGTCGCACCAGAAATAGTCACTATTCTCTCATATTTGATCAATTTTAGTTTTCAAAAAGGAATTTTTCCAACACAATTAAAAACAGCCGTTGTAATTCTTATATATAAAGGTGGACTAAGCAGTACGTGTAATAGCTATCGCCCAATCTCATTGCTTTCTTGTTTCTCAAAAATCTATGAAAAACTCATGAAAAAGAAAATTGTTAATTTTTTAAATAAGACCGATTTTTTTAGTAAAAAATCAATTTTGGCTTCAGAGAAAATATGAATACCGAAAGCGCTCTATTTAATTTTACCAAAAATGTATACAATGGCCTAAATTCAAGTAAATGTATAAGTGGTTTATTCTTAGATATAAAAAAAGCATTCGACACTGTAGATCATACAATTTTATTAAAAAAAACTTTATAGGTGTGGTATTCGAGGAATAGCTTATTCTTGGTTTTGAAAGTTATTTACGGGATAGGTATCAGTGTGTCAGAATGCACTCCACATATAGTGAAATGGGTAAAATCTTATATGGCGTGCCCCAAGGGTCAGTATTGGGAGCAATCCTTTTCATTATATATATAAATGATCTATGCGATGCCAGATTTCAAGGAACACTAACATCATTTGCTGATGATACAGCCCTTAGCTATGTCAAAGATAGCTGGACTGATATCCACGTTGCTATGAGCAAAGATCTAGAAATAATTCAGTGGTGGTTCACAATGAAACCATATGCTTTTAAGTACGGAAAAAAACAAAATATGTCAATTTCAGTCTCAGAAAAAATGACATTATATTTGAACCTGTTTTCTATAGATGTGCTGACTGTATTTTGAAATCAAGCCAAATCAATAATTGCTTAACAATGGATTGTTCAACGATACAAAAATCGGATATTATAAAATATATTGGGAATTCATATGGATAGTGAATTTAATTGGAAAATTCACATATCGAAAATTACAAAAAAACTCAATAATATTATAAGAATGTTTTTATTTTTTAAGAAACATTTGCAATTTAAAAATACTTAGAATGTTATATTTTGCGCTTGTACAAAGTCGAATTGAATACGGCATATTTCTTTGGGGAAGTGCGTAATGATTCAAATTTAAACTCATTACTTATGCAGCAAAAGCACTTTGTCAGATTAATAACCCACAGTCATATATTTGAAACACTCACGACCATTATTTAATCAGCTTAGGATTTTCCCTATCAAGATGTGTATTTATATATAAAGTATATAAAACAATACTATGCATTTGATAAATACTAACCAACTTATGAAGCAAATGAATACAGCTTAATAACTAAGCAAATTCAGGAAAATATAAGAGTTCCAAAACCAAACAATACATTTTTTTACTATAATCATTCACTTTTTATGTCACCGTGGATTTTTAATAAAATTACCTAACAATATATATCAAAAAACTCATATAATAACAAATTAGTATTTTTAAAAAAAATTGGGAAGGTGGTTGTTAGTAACTAGAGGAATATAAATTCAATTTTAAATATTCAGACATAGTAACTGGTTTTTTACTCACGTGCCCATATTTATATATATATTTTTCAAATAATTTGAAAAATCTAATCTAACTCAAACAAGCAGTGTTTGATTATAACTATATGTATGTATATTATGTTTTGGATTAAATTAATATATTAATTTATATCCGTCAAGAGAGATCTAAATTGTTAAATTAAGTTTGGTTTTGCTGATGTTTTTTTATGTGTTAAAATATAATAAGGAACCTCCAAACAGAGCTTAGCCTTGGACAGGCCCCTATAATTTCTTCTCATTTATTGTATAGTATAGGCGCTAAGCGCATTTAGATGTAGGTTATATTTTAACTATAAATTTAGTTTTATAGGTATTTTGAAGAAGTAATTTTTTATTTCCAGTCTTTTGTAATGGTGCAGGGTCAGACCTGGCGAAGATTTAGGAAATTCATAACCCCAATTATATTAATTTACCGTTACGTACTGATTGGTATGCCTTATGTAGCCTGTAAGAAAATGAAGAAAATAAAAGTCATTCTTTATTCTTTATTCTTTATAATAGTTACTGACAAAAGTTTGGATACAAGATTGTGAAATTTTGGTGTTTAATTAGAAGATATAACCAGTATCCAAGGTATTGACAGCTATGGATCAGATGGAGTGATTTATTTATGTGATTGAGCGATATGAGGTCAAACGCGCCTGATTATCTATGCAGTCAGCTGATGAGACATATGCTCAAGGTCTCACTGTTGATAATGAGTCCTCTTGGTGGGTATTCTGTTGCAATCGTGGTAGTTAATAGGCCTGAATGAAGTTTTAGCATTCAATTGCGTCTTTTTGAACGAATTTTAATGATCTTATCGCCTGAATACAAAGTTTTTGTGGAATTGTAGTTGATTACTGGATATATGAACTTATGCTTGCCTTATAGCGCAATCACTGCCTCACGGTCGACGAGTTATTTAGCTTTTT